>NC_079190.1:54390842-54675842 GCF_029499605.1 Hyla sarda
TACTAACCCTCAGAAAATTCCCTGCATAAGGTTACTAGTATATGTCCATTTAATGTCCATAGATTTTAATATATAAAATTAAAATATATATATATATATATACACACACACACACACACACACACTGTAACCACCATACATCCATATCTATATAACAGTGCTGTGCTATTATATAAGGTCCATAGATCTTAATGTATTCGTATTCATATAGGTCCATAATAGGAATTTATATCTATATATCTATATATATATATATATATGTATATATATACACACACACTGTAACCACCATACATCCATATCTATATAACAGTGCTGTGCCATTATATAAGGTCCATAGATCTTAATGTATTCGTATTCATATAGGTCCATAATAGGAATATATATTATAATATATATATATATATATACACACACTGTAACCACCATACATCCATATCTATATAACAGTGCTGTGATATTATATAAGGTCCATAGATCTTAATGTTTTCGTATTCATATAGGTCCATAATAGGAATTAATATATATATATATACACTGTAACCACTTTAATGCATCCATATCTATATAACAGTGCTGTGCTATTATATAAGGTCCATAGATTCTATTGAAATCCTATCCACATAATGTAAATTGACTTTTTAACATATTTATATCCAATACTTTAATGCATTCTTGTGCTTTTATCTTTTTACATTGCTGTTATGGAATCTATATGTAAAGCTGAAATGATTTATTTCTTTTGTATTCTTTATACCTTGGAAAAAATCTAATAAAACATATAAAACCTGTACTATACCTTTAGCTCTATTCTCTGTCCAGACCTTTTGTGTTGCTTTTCAGATAATATCCATAGATTTTTACTAACCCTTTAGTGCCCAGATATTATTATCCACATCGTATCTACAGACTTTACCAGGTCCCTAGATTGTATTGTATTTCTCTAGGTCCATACAATGCATTGCAGTAATGTTTGTACTTTGTATTCCCCCATTCATTCACGATATGGTGTCCTTATTATTTATGCCAGGTAACCATAGCAAGGTTTATTGTATTACCCTTATTATATCCCTTTTGTTTTGCAGTCAGTGCCCTTATCTTCACTATACATATCTGAATTTATTTAGAATACAATAAGACTATTTATGTCACAGGCTGTAGTAGATAAGATCACATATGCCCCATGCCATTGTATCCACATCAGAACCATGGACTTTACCCTTTCCATGTGAAGGGCACCACATTAACTGCCCATTTCCCAATATATAAATCAATCAATTATCATTGCGCAAACGTCAGAGGAGAGGAAATCCCTGAACATAGGTCCTGACCCCATGTATGGGTAGGCATGCGTTTTTAATCTTCCATCTTGGCTGACATATATCAGCATAATGGGACAGGATGTAATGTAAACTGCTGGGCCCAAGATTCATGGCAGAGTAATGGGTTAAAAAAATCTGTAAGTGAATTATAATGGAACAGGAAACTTTAACAGCTCTTAAAAACTCCACACTTTTCAGCAGTGTTCACACGTGGCGGAAACCATGCAGATTTTTTCCCCAATTAAACAATAGGGGGGAGTCAAAAATCTGCAGCAAATCCGCAAGAAATCCGCAGCGTATTTTCCAACACACTTTTCAGCTGTGTTCACACATGGCGGATACCATGCAGATTTGTTTCTCAATTAAACTATAGGGGGGAGTAAAAAATCTGCAGCAAATCCGCAAGAAATCCGCTGCGTATTTTCCAACACACTTTTCAACTGTGTTCACATGTGGCGGATACCATGCAGATTTTTTCCCAATTAAACTATTTTTTTTCCCAATTAAAGGGGGGGGGGGGGAGTCAAAAATCTGCAGCAAATCCACAAGAAATCCGCAGCTTATTTTACAACTATGATCATGAATTAAATGCTGCAAATTTCGGAGTCAAAAATCGTCAGCAAATCCGCAAGAAATCCGCAGCGTATTTTCCAACTGTGATCGGGAATTGAATGCTGCAGATTTCGTTCGCTATTCCCTTTGAAGCGATTCGAAAAAAAAAAATAAAAAAAAAAAAACTGCATCAAATCCGCAGTGCTTCTGCCAGGTGTGAACAGGAATGAAATGCAAAATGTGTTGCAAATTTGCTGCTGAATTGTTGCTGGTTTTGCTTTTCCTATTGAAGTGAATTGGGTAAATCTGCAACAATTCTGCTGCAACATTTCAGTCCTGAAACTGTAAAAAATAAATAAAAAAATAAATAAATAAAATAAAAGTGTCTTCAACTATTTATTGTGCATGAAAAATCTGTCACGCAATAGGACCACTAGGTCAGCTTCCACAGGGGTTGCAACCCAGCTTTCCAACTTTTTTGCACAGATAGGCAGCGATACAGACAGTCTATCCAGGGATACATTGTAATAAAGAAAATAATTCCTTGTTGTTTCAGGTTGTAAAATAAATACAAAAATAAATAAAAATAAATAAATAAATATATATATATATATATATATATATATATATATATATATATATATATATATATGTGTGTGTGTGTTTCTCAACCAGGGTGCCTCCAGCAGTTGCAAAACTACAACTCCCAGCTCCGGGCATGCTGGGAGTTGTAGTTTTGCAACAGCTGTAGGCACCCTGGTTGGGAAACACTGATATAGAACATTTTCTTACCAGGGATTCCCTGAGTTGTTGGCTTTCTCATCCACTCGTAGTGATGTCTCCTGTGCCCATCTGCTGCCCCTGGAGAGATCTGAGGTTGGTGCCCGGCTGGCAGGACGCCAACACAAGGTGCCCCTTGCACCTGCCCAGTAGGGTATTCAGAAACGGGGCTATAGCCCAAACTGTCCCCTGGAGAGGGATTTAAAGAAGTATGTCCTGTGGGGTAGGCTATGTGACCCCAATCTTCCCTGGGGGCCCCATAAGGTGTGATCCATGCAGAGGACCCAGAAGAAGTTGCAGTTTCTAAGCTCAGTCCAGGGTAGCCCCCATAGTCAGAATATTGGGGGGCTGCGGGGTAGTTCTGTAGCCCGGGGTGGCCACGCATATGTCCAGGGTACATGCCAACGTCCTTTTCCAGAAGGTAACTCACGTACATTGTGGCAGGTTGGTGCCAGCTAGCCTCATACTGCTCTCATGCCCTCTCCCTGCTGAAGAGTGTTTCCTGGAGCTGCAGAGAAGTTCCCTCAGCCCTGGGTAGGTGACTCCATTGGCCACCACTTACATGATTAAACACTGTGTACAAGCCTGTATTAGTAATGGCAGAGCCTCTGGCAGGTGACGTCAGTGGGCAGATAGCGCCCCCCTTGACATAATTTGCATGTGAAGTGAGATAAGGAGAGGGCAGCGACCTGATCACAGAGAATACTCAAGTCTTTATTGCCTAAGAGCTTCCTCCTTCCAATACAAACCTGCTGCACTTTACCCTCCAATCCCAGGTTCAAAGGGCTCAAGTCAATAGACCCAAAACCAGGGGGCAAACATAATGCAGCCAGGACAGGGGGGCAAACAGCCCCAGGGGGTGAGGTGCAGCCAGCCTGGAATCATCTGCCTGGAATCATCTGCCTCCTCTATGGACACCTATATGTTCTGTATATATCATTCTCTACTATATATCACCTACCAGCAAAGGGGCAGTGACAACTACTATGTATACAGGTGATCACAGCAATGACAACTACTATGTATACAGGGGATCACAGCAATGACAACTACTATGTATACAGGTGATCACAGCAATGACAACTACTATGTATACAGGGGATCACAGCAATGACAACTACTATGTATACAGGGGATCACAGCAATGACAACTACTATATATACAGGGGATCACAGCAATGACAACTACTATGTATACAGGGGATCACAGCAATGACAACTACTATGTATACAGGGGATCACAGCAATGACAAGGACTATGTATACAGGGGATCACAGCAATGACAACTACTATGTATACAGGGGATCACAGCAATGACAACTACTATGTATACAGGGGATCACAGCAATGACAACTACTATGTATACAGGGGATCACAGCAATGACAACTACTATGTATACAGGGGATCACAGCAAAAACAACTACTATGTATACAGGGGATCACAGCAATGACAAGGAATATGTATACAGGTGATCACAGCAATGACAACTACTATGTATGCAGGGGATCACAGCACTGACAACTACTATGTATACAGGGGATCACAGCAATGACAAGGAATATGTATACAGGTGATCACAGCAATGACAACTACTATGTATGCAGGGGATCACAGCACTGACAACTACTATGTATACAGGGGATCACAGCAATGACAACTACTATGTATACAGGGGATCACAGCAATAACAACTACTATGTATACAGGGGATCACAGCAATGACAACTACTATGTATACAGGGGATCACAGCAATGACAACTACTATGTATAAAGGGGATCACAGCAATGACAACTACTATGTATACAGGGGATCACAGCAATGACAAGGACTATGTATACAGGGGATCACAGCAATGACAAGGACTATGTATACAGGGGATCACAGCAATGACAAGGACTATGTATACAGGGGATCACAGCAATGACAAGGACTATGTATACAGGGGATCACAGCAATGACAAGGACTATGTATACAGGGGATCACAGCAATGACAACTACTATGTATACAGGGGATCACAGCAATGACAACTACTATGTATACAGGGGATCACAGCAATGACAACTACTATGTATACAGGGGATCACAGCAATGACAAGGACTATTTATACAGGGGATCACAGCAATGACAACTACTATGTATACTGGGGATCACAGCAATGACAAGGACTATGTATACAGGGGATCACAGCAATGACAAGGACTATGTATACAGGGGATCACAGCAATGACAACTACTATGTATACAGGGGATCACAGCAATGACAACTACTATGTATACAGGGGATCACAGCAATGACAACTACTATGTATACAGGGGATCACAGCAATGACAAGGACTATGTATACAGGGGATCACAGCAATGACAAGGACTATGTATACAGGGGATCACAGCAATGACAACTACTATGTATACAGGGGATCACAGCAATGACAACTACTATGTATACAGGGGATCACAGCAATGACAACTACTATGTATACAGGGGATCACAGCAATGACAACTACTATGTATACAGGGGATCACAGCAATGACAAGGACTATGTATACAGGGGATCACAGCAATGACAATTACTATGTATACAGGGGATCACAGCAATGACAACTACTATGTATACAGGGGATCACAGCAATGACAACTACTATGTATACAGGGGATCACAGCAATGACAAGGACTATGTATACAGGGGATCACAGCAATGACAAGGACTATGTATACAGGGGATCACAGCAATGACAAGGACTATGTATACAGGGGATCACAGCAATGACAACTACTATGTATACAGGGGATCACAGCAATGACAACTACTATGTATACAGGGGATCACAGCAATGACAACTACTATATATACAGGGGATCACAGCAATGACAACTACTATGTATACAGGGGATCACAGCAATGACAAGGACTATGTATACAGGGGATCACAGCAATGACAAGGACTATGTATACAGGGGATCACAGCAATGACAAGGACTATGTATACAGGGGATCACAGCACTGACAAGGACTATGTATACAGGGGATCACAGCAATGACAACTACTATGTATACAGGGGATCACAGCAATGACAACTACTATATATACAGGGGATCACAGCAATGACAACTACTATGTATACAGGGGATCACAGCAATGACAAGGACTATGTATACAGGGGATCACAGCAATGACAAGGACTATGTATACAGGGGATCACAGCAATGACAAGGACTATGTATACAGGGGATCACAGCAATGACAACTACTATGCATACAGGGGATCACAGCAATGACAACTACTATGTATACAGGGGATCACAGCATTGACAAGGACTATGTATACAGGGGATCACAGCAATGACAAGGACTATGTATACGGGGGATCACAGCAATGACAACTACTATGTATACAGGGGATCACAGCAATGACAACTACTATATATACAGGGGATCACAGCAATGACAACTACTATGTATACAGGGGATCACAGCAATGACAAGGACTATGTATACAGGGGATCACAGCAATGACAAGGACTATGTATACAGGGGATCACAGCAATGACAAGGACTATGTATACAGGGGATCACAGCAATGACAACTACTATGTATACAGGGGATCACAGCAATGACAACTACTATGTATACAGGGGATCACAGCATTGACAAGGACTATGTATACAGGGGATCACAGCAATGACAAGGACTATGTATACAGGTGATCACAGCAATGACAACTACTATGTATACAGGGGATCACAGCAATGACAAGGACTATGTATACAGGGGATCACAGCAATGACAAGGTCTATGTATACAGGGGATCACAGCAATGACAAGGACTATATATACAGGGGATCACAGCAATGACAACTACTATGTATACAGGGGATCACAGCAATGACAAGGACTATATATACAGGGGATCACAGCAATGACAACTACTATGTATACAGGGGATCACAGCAATGACAAGGTCTATGTATACAGGGGATCACAGCAATGACAAGGACTATGAATACAGGGGATCACAGCAATGACAACTACTATGTATACAGGGGATCACAGCAATGACAACTACTATGTATACAGGGGATCACAGCAATGACAACTACTATGTATACAGGGGATCACAGCAATGACAACTACTATGTATACAGGGGATCACAGCAATGACAAGGACTATGTATACAGGGGATCACAGCAATGACAACTACTATGTATACAGGGGATCACAGCAATGACAACTACTATGTATACAGGGGATCACAGCAATGACAACTACTATGTATACAGGGGATCACAGCGATGACAACTACTATGTATACAGGGGATCACAGCAATGACAAGAACTATGTATACAGGGGATCACAGCAATGACAAGGACTATGTATACAGGGGATCACAGCAATGACAAGGACTATGTATACAGGGGATCACAGCAATGACAAGGACTATGTATACAGGGGATCACAGCAATGACAAGGACTATGTATACAGGGGATCACAGCAATGACAACTACTATGTATACAGGGGATCACAGCAATGACAACTACTATGTATACAGGGGATCACAGCAATGACAACTACTATGTATACAGGGGATCACAGCAATGACAACTACTATGTATACAGGGGATCACAGCAATGACAAGGACTATGTATACAGGGGATCACAGCAATGACAAGGACTATGTATACAGGGGATCACAGCAATGACAAGGACTATGTATACAGGGGATCACAGCAATGACAACTACTATGTATACAGGGGATCACAGCAATGACAAGGACTATGTATAAAGGGGATCACAGCAATGACAAGGACTATGTATACAGGTGATCACAGCAATGACAACTACTATGTATACAGGGGATCACAGCAATGACAACTACTATGTATACAGGGGATCACAGCAATGACAACTACTATGTATACAGGGGATCACAGCAATGACAAGGACTATGTATACAAGGGATCACAGCAATGACAACTACTATGTATACAGGGGATCACAGCAATGACAAGGACTATGTATACAGGGGATCACAGCAATGACAAGGACTATGTATACAGGGGATCACAGCAATGACAACTACTATGTATACAGGGGATCACAGCAATGACAAGGACTATGTATACAGGGGATCACAGCAATGACAACTACTATGTATACAGGGGATCACAGCAATGACAAGGACTATGTATACAGGGGATCACAGCAATGACAAGGACTATGTATACAGGTGATCACAGCAATGACAACTACTATGTATACAGGGGGTCACAGCAATGACAACTACTATGTATACAGGGGATCACAGCAATGACAACTACTATGTATACAGGGGATCACAGCAATGACAAGGACTATGTATACAGGGGATCACAGCAATGACAACTACTATGTATACAGGTGATCACAGCAATGACAAGGACTATGTATACAGGGGATCACAGCAATGACAACTACTATGTATACAGGGGATCACAGCAATTACAAGGACTATGTATACAGGGGATCACAGCAATGACAAGGACTATGTATACAGGGGATCACAGCAATGACAAGGACTATGTATACAGGGGATCACAGCAATGACAACTACTATGTATACAGGGGATCACAGCAATGACAAGGACTATGTATAAAGGGGATCACAGCAATGACAAAGACTATGTATACAGGTGATCACAGCAATGACAACTACTATGTATACAGGGGATCACAGCAATGACAACTACTATGTATACAGGGGATCACAGCAATGACAACTACTATGTATACAGGGGATCACAGCAATGACAAGGACTATGTATACAAGGGATCACAGCAATGACAACTACTATGTATACAGGGGATCACAGCAATGACAAGGACTATGTATACAGGGGATCACAGCAATGACAAGGACTATGTATACAGGGGATCACAGCAATGACAACTACTATGTATACAGGGGATCACAGCAATGACAAGGACTATGTATACAGGGGATCACAGCAATGACAACTACTATGTATACAGGGGATCACAGCAATGACAAGGACTATGTATACAGGGGATCACAGCAATGACAAGGACTATGTATACAGGTGATCACAGCAATGACAACTACTATGTATACAGGGGGTCACAGCAATGACAACTACTATGTATACAGGGGATCACAGCAATGACAACTACTATGTATACAGGGGATCACAGCAATGACAAGGACTATGTATACAGGGGATCACAGCAATGACAACTACTATGTATACAGGTGATCACAGCAATGACAAGGACTATGTATACAGGGGATCACAGCAATGACAACTACTATGTATACAGGGGATCACAGCAATTACAAGGACTATGTATACAGGGGATCACAGCAATGACAAGGACTATGTATACAGGGGATCACAGCAATGACAAGGACTATGTATACAGGGGATCACAGCAATGACAACTACTATGTATACAGGGGATCACAGCAATGACAAGGACTATGTATAAAGGGGATCACAGCAATGACAAGGACTATGTATACAGGGGATCACAGCAATGACAAGGACTATGTATACAGGGGATCACAGCAATGACAACTACTATGTATACAGGTGATCACAGCAATGACAACTACTATGTATACAGGGGATCACAGCAATGACAACTACTATGTATACAGGGGATCACAGCAATGACAACTACTATGTATACAGGGGATCACAGCAATGACAAGGACTATGTATACAAGGGATCACAGCAATGACAACTACTATGTATACAGGGGATCACAGCAATGACAAGGACTATGTATACAGGGGATCACAGCAATGACAAGGACTATGTATACAGGGGATCACAGCAATGACAACTACTATGTATACAGGGGATCACAGCAATGACAACTACTATGTATACAGGTGATCACAGCAATGACAACTACTATGTATACAGGGGATCACAGCAATGACAACTACTATGTATACAGGGGATCACAGCAATGACAACTACTATGTATACAGGGGATCACAGCAATGACAAGGACTATGTATACAAGGGATCACAGCAATGACAACTACTATGTATACAGGGGATCACAGCAATGACAAGGACTATGTATACAGGGGATCACAGCAATGACAAGGACTATGTATACAGGGGATCACAGCAATGACAACTACTATGTATACAGGGGATCACAGCAATGACAAGGACTATGTATACAGGGGATCACAGCAATGACAACTACTATGTATACAGGGGATCACAGCAATGACAAGGACTATGTATACAGGGGATCACAGCAATGACAAGGACTATGTATACAGGTGATCACAGCAATGACAACTACTATGTATACAGGGGATCACAGCAATGACAACTACTATGTATACAGGGGATCACAGCAATGACAACTACTATGTATACAGGGGATCACAGCAATGACAAGGACTATGTATACAGGGGATCACAGCAATGACAACTACTATGTATACAGGTGATCACAGCAATGACAAGGACTATGTATACAGGGGATCACAGCAATGACAAGGACTATGTATACAGGGGATCACAGCAATGACAAGGACTATGTATACAGGGGATCACAGCAATGACAACTACTATGTATACAGGGGATCACAGCAATGACAAGGACTATGTATAAAGGGGATCACAGCAATGACAAGGACTATGTATACAGGTGATCACAGCAATGACAACTACTATGTATACAGGGGATCACAGCAATGACAACTACTATGTATACAGGGGATCACAGCAATGACAACTACTATGTATACAGGGGATCACAGCAATGACAAGGACTATGTATACAAGGGATCACAGCAATGACAACTACTATGTATACAGGGGATCACAGCAATGACAAGGACTATGTATACAGGTGATCACAGCAATGACAAGGACTATGTATACAGGTGATCACAGCAATGACAAGGACTATGTATACAGGGGATCACAGCAATGACAAGGACTATGTATACAGGGGATCACAGCAATGACAAGGACTATGTATACAGGGGATCACAGCAATGACAACTACTATGTATACAGGGGATCACAGCAATGACAAGGACTATGTATAAAGGGGATCACAGCAATGACAAGGACTATGTATACAGGTGATCACAGCAATGACAACTACTATGTATACAGGGGATCACAGCAATGACAACTACTATGTATACAGGGGATCACAGCAATGACAACTACTATGTATACAGGGGATCACAGCAATGACAACTACTATGTATACAGGGGATCACAGCAATGACAAGGACTATGTATACAGGGGATCACAGCAATGACAAGGACTATGTATACAGGGGATCACAGCAATGACAACTACTATGTATACAGGGGATCACAGCAATGACAAGGACTATGTATACAGGGGATCACAGCAATGACAACTACTATGTATACAGGGGATCACAGCAATGACAAGGACTATGTATACAGGGGATCACAGCAATGACAAAGACTATGTATACAGGTGATCACAGCAATGACAACTACTATGTATACAGGGGATCACAGCAATGACAACTACTATGTATACAGGGGATCACAGCAATGACAACTACTATGTATACAGGGGATCACAGCAATGACAAGGACTATGTATACAGGGGATCACAGCAATGACAACTACTATGTATACAGGTGATCACAGCAATGACAAGGACTATGTATACAGGGGATCACAGCAATGACAACTACTATGTATACAGGGGATCACAGCAATGACAACTACTATGTATACAGGGGATCACAGCAATGGCAACTACTATGTATACATGGGATCACAGCAATGACAACTACTATGTATACAGGGGATCACAGCAATGACAACTACTATGTATACAGGGGATCACAGCAATGACAAGGGCTATGTATACAGGGGATCACAGCAATGACAACTACTATGTATACAGGGGATCACAGCAATGACAACTACTATGTATACAGGGGATCACAGCAATGACAAGGAGTATGTATACAGGGGATCACAGCAATGACAAGGACTATGTATACAGGGGATCACAGCAATGACAACTACTATGTATACAGGGGATCACAGCAATGACAACTACTATGTATACAGGGGATCACAGCAATGACAAGGACTATGTATACAGGGGATCACAGCAATGACAAGGACTATGTATACAGGCGATCACAGCAATGACAAGGACTATGTATACAGGGGATCACAGCAATGACAAGGACTATGTATACAGGCGATCACAGCAATGACAAGGACTATGTATACAGGGGATCACAGCAATGACAAGGACTATGTATACAGGGGATCACAGCAATGACAACTACTATGTATACAGGGGATCACAGCAATGACAAGGACTATGTTCTGCCAGGCAGGTGTGCTGCAGGGCAGGACTATATACAGTGTACAGATGAAAGACACAAAATATCTATCTATCTATCTATAATCTATCTATCTATCTATCTATCTCATATCTATCTCATATCTATCTATCTATCTATCTATAATCTATCTATCTATAATCCATCTATCTATCTCATATCTATCTATCTATCTATCTATCTATCTATCTATCTCATATCTATCTATCTATCTATCTATCTATCTATCTATCTATCTATCTATCTATCTATCATCTATCTCATATCTATCTATCTATCTATCTAATATCTATCTATCTATCTCATATCTATCTATCTATCTATCTATCTCATATCTATCTATCTCATATCTATCTATCTATCTATCTCATATCTATCTATCTCATATCTATCTATCTCATATCTATCTATCTCATATCTATCTCATATCTATCTATCTATCTTTCTATCTATCTCATATCTATCTATCTATCTATCTATCTCATATCTATCTATCTATCTATCTATATCATATCTATCTATATATCATCTATCTATCTATAATCTATCTATCTATCTATCTATCTATCTATCTATCTATCTCTTATCTATCTGTCTATGTATCTATCTATCTATCTATCTCATATCTATCTATCTATCTCTCTCATATCTATCTATCGCTCTCATATCTATTTATCTCTTATCTATCTATCTATCTATCTATCTATCTATCTATCTATCTCTTATCTATTTATCTATCTATCTATCTATCTATCTCATATCTATCTATCTATCTTCCTTGTATACCTATGTTTTCAGTTGCATGTATACTTATATTTGACTGTATGAATACCGTACTTAATCCCACAATATTTGCCCCACTATGGGGTATCTCTGCGGTAAGTACCGGGCGCTGTTTGTTGGTCATTTCTTTACTGTTGATGAAACAAAATCTGCTATAAAGATTTGGCCGAGTTACCCATTTTTCAGCTAAATGTTCGCTTTTATGTTGGCAAAAAATATCGAAAGATATCGGTCGTTCATTGTCGGGAGCGATTTTTAATAAATACATAGTTAATAGGTAGATTAGAATGCGTTTGCATAGATAGATACATATATTGTTAATAGATAAATGGATAGATAAGAGATGATAGATAGAAATGGTTAATAGGTGATGAAATATAGGTGAAAGGTAGATAAATATGAAGAAGAAACAGATTAGGGAGAAATAGGTTTAGTCAAACAGTAGTATCCATTAATAGATAATGAGATCATAAATAGAAAGATCCACAGGAGGTCACGTCCGCTCTTCTTGCTCTTCTGTTGTGATTTTTTGTATTCACTGAGTCTATTGAAATGTCTTATATGATAGATGGATAACAGATAGATATTTATAGATAATACTGGATAGATAGATATTTATAGATAATACTGGATAGATAGATATTTATAGATAATACTGGATAGATAGATATTTATAGATAATACTGGATAGATAGATATTTATAGATAATACTGGATAGATAGATATTTATAGATAATTCTAGATAGATAGATATTTATAGATAATACTGGATAGATAGATATTTATAGATAATACTGGATAGATAGATATTTATAGATAATACTGGATAGATAGATATTTATAGATAATACTGGATAGATAGATATTTATAGATAATACTGGATAGATAGATATTTATAGATAATACTGGATAGATAGATATTTATAGATAATACTGGATAGATAGATATTTATAGATAATACTGGATAGATAGATATTTATAGATAATACTGGATAGATAGATATTTATAGATAATACTGGATAGATAGATATTTATAGATAATTCTAGATAGATAGATATTTAGAGATAATACTGGATAGATAGATATTTATAGATAATACTGGATAGATAGATATTTATAGATAATACTGGATAGATAGATATTTATAGATAATACTGGATAGATAGATATTTATAGATAATACTGGATAGATAGATATTTATAGATAATACTGGATAGATAGATATTTATAGATAATACTGGATAGATAGATATTTATAGATAATACTGGATAGATAGATATTTATAGATAATTCTGGATAGATAGATATTTAGAGATAATACTGGATAGATAGATATTTAGAGATAATACTGGATAGATAATTATAGATAATACTGGATAGATAGATATAGATAGATATAAAATGATAAGAAAGAAACAAACGATAGGATGACAGTTAAAAACTAGGAACCTAATTATCTCCTGTTGTAATTTATTAGCATCATTATTTAGAGTGTTATATAATAGCTAGATAGATGGAGACAGACATAGATATGAGAGATAAAAAAATAGAACAGATAAAGAGATGGTAGAAAAATAAGCAGATAAAAATATGAACTAGACAGATTTAGATAAATATACAATGCTAATTCGATTATGGAGATATTTATATACTTTTAGAAACTAGCCATTGATAAACAGACACAGTATCAGTGATAAGCAAGCATTATACCTGTATACACCTATATATACCTGTATACCTATATATACCTGTATACACCTATATACCTATATATACCTGTATACCTATATATACCTGTATACTTCTATATACCTATATATACCTATATACCTATATATACCTGTATACCTATATATACCTGTATACTTCTATATACCTGTATACCTATATATACCTGTATACCTATATATACCTGTATACTTCTATATATTTGTATACCTATATATACCTGTATACCTATATATACCTGTATACTTCTATATACCTGTATACCTATATATACCTGTATACCTATTATATACCTGTATACCTATTATATACCTGTATACCTATATATACCTGTATACCTATTATATACCTGTATACCTATATATACCTGTATACTTCTATATACCTGTATACCTATATATACCTGTATACCTATTATATAGCTGTATACCTATATATACCTGTATACCTATATATACCTGTATACATCTATATACCTGTATATCTATTATATACCTGTATACCTATTATATACCTGTATACCTATATATACCTGTATACCTATTATATACCTGTATATCTATTATATACCTGTATACCTATTATATACCTGTATACATCTATATACCTGTATAACTATTATATACCTGTATACTTCTATATACCTGTATACCTATATATACACCTGTATACCACTGTTACCTACAGCTGATCTGCTGTCTTGCTGGGCGGTCACTCTCTTTCTCTCTTGTGGTTACAGTACACACAGGATTATATAGAACACTATTATTAGTTCTTGTATATATGGCATTTTTCTGTTTTTGACATTTTTTTATTCTCTATTATTATAACACGTTTTCACTCATAATTCTCCAGTGAAATCTCACAGCCTTAGCTTTGCTGTTCCCACGGAGGTGACACATTTACCTTTACTACAAACTTTTCCTGGTGCCATTGTCACTAGAGAAGTATCACACTTTTTAATGCAGACACTTGGGTGACCTATTAACAGTATCATTGTATTTAACCCCTTAAGGACTCAGCCCATTTTGGCCTTAAGGACTCAGACAATTTAATTTTTTACGTTTTCATTTTTTCCTCCTCACCTTCTAAAAATCATAACTCTTTTATATTTTCATCGCCGGACTAGTATGAGGGCTTGTTTTTTGCGCGACCAGTTGTCCTTTGTAATGACATCACTCATTATATCATAAAATGTATGGCGCAACCAAAAAACACTATTTTTGTGGGGAAATTAAAACGAAAAACGCAATTTTGCTAATTTTGGAAGGTTTCGTTTTCACGCCGTACAATTTATGGTAAAAATGACATGTGTTCTTTATTCTGAGGGTCAATACGATTAAAATGATACCCATTATTACATACTATTATATTATTGTTGCGCTTAAAAAAAATCACAAACTTTTTAACCAAATTAGTACGTTTATAATCCCTTTATTTTGATGACCCCTAACTTTTTTATTTTTCCGTATAAGCGGCGGTATGGGGGCTCATTTTTTGCGCCATGATCTGTACTTTTTTTTGATACCACATTTGCATATAAAAAACTTTTAATCCATTTTTTATAATTTTTTTTTAATAAAATGTGTTAAAAAAGTAGGAATTTTGGACTTTTTTTTTTTCGTTTACGCCGTTAACCGTACGGGATCATTAACATTTTATTTTAATAGTTCGGACATTTACGCACGCGGCGATACCAAAAATGTCCATAAAAATTTTTTTTTTACGCTTTTTGGGGGTAAAATAGGAAAAAACGGACGTTTTACTTTTTTATTGGGGGAGGGGATTTTTCACTTTTTTTTAACTTTTACTTTTACGTTTATTTACATTTTTTTTTTTACACTTGAATAGTCCCCATAGGGGACTATTCATAGCAATACCATGATTGCTAATACTGATCTATTCTATGTATAGGACATAGAACAGATCAGTGTTTTCGGCCATCTTCTGCTCTGGTCTGCTCGATCACAGACCAGAGCAGGAGACGCCGGGAGCCGCACGGAGGAAGGAGAGGGGACCTCCGTGCGGCGTTATGAATGATCGGATCCCCGCAGAAGCGCTGCGGGCGATCCGATCATTCATTCAAATCGCGCACTGCCGCAAATACTGGGATCTGTATTGATCCCGGCACCTGAGGGGTTAATGGCGGACGCCCGCGAGATCGCGGGCGTCGGCCATTGCCGGCGGGTCCCTGGCTGCGATCAGCAGCCGGGATCAGCCGCGCATGACACGGGCATCGCTCTGATGCCCGCGAGTTATGCTTAGGACGTAAATGTACGTCCTGGTGCGTTAAGTACCACCGCACCAGGACGTACATTTACGTCCTGCGTCCTTAAGGGGTTAAAGGAGTTATCCAGGAAAAAACTTTTTTTTTTTTAAATATATCAACTGGCTCCAGAAATTTAAACAGATTTGTAAATTACTTCTGTTAAAAAATCTTAATCCTTTCAGTACTTATGAGCTTCTGAAGTTAAGGTTGTTGTTTTCTGTCTAAGTGCTCTCTGATGACACCTGTCATAGCAAACCTTTTCTAAACTGGGCAGTTCCTGAGACAGACGTCATCATAGAGCACTTAGACCTTAACTTCAGAAGCTCATAAGTACTGAAAGGATTAAGATTTTTTAATAGAAGTAATTTACAAATCTGCGTGACAAGCCATGCCCTAACTAAGTTTAATTTTGTTTACTGATTTTATATTGCTTTTATATTGATTTACTCCACATTTTTTTGTATTTTATATTTTATAATTTTTTATCTTTTTCTTATTTTTTTCACATATATTTATTTTTTCTATATATATTTTTTTCTATTATATTATTTTATTTAGTCTATATCTATATTTTTATTTATTTTCATCCTTATCTATTTTTATTTTTACGTTTACATCAATTTTTATTTTATTTTCACATTTCTATCTATTTTTATTTATTTGTTTTATATTATATCTACTATCTATTATTCTCTATTCATATTTATATTTACATTCTTATTTTATTTTTATTTATATCTTTTTTATTTTTATTTTTTCAGTTTATTTAGTCTGTATATTTCAAATATCTTGTTGTTTGCTACATTTATCGTTTTTCGATGTTTACAATATATATGACACTGTATTCAATTGCGAACACATGTATATTGATACTAAATTTGAACATTGTTCTATTAAGATGAAATAACCCTTTGGTTTCTGTTCCACTCCGCTATTTGTGGAAGATCTAAACAGAAACACACCTGTTACAATTAGACAGGCAACATGTATAAAAGGACTTTGAGCTTCACTGTTAAAGATATCTCTACTGAGGAAAGGGTCGTTTACAAAGTACCCTGAAACGCGTCTAGAGAAAGAGACTATTACCGCATGACCACCGCAATCCACTAACCGCTACTTCCTACCTCCGATACCACTCCTGCCAAGCTCCGTTATACGTTGCTTTTACACCTGGCTGTATTTCACCTGCTTCACCACCAGACGCCGAGAGATTCTCCACGAGGCTTTCCTTTGTTCCCGGAGTAGATCCATCTGTCTCCGAGTGTGCTTCCATCTCCGGAGTTACTCCGTGACCGGTGACTTCTCTTCGGCCTGTGGCAACCGGGCCCGTCACCGCAAGCGCATGCCAGCGCTGGACATATCCTCCACAGCACTTGCCATCTGCCTCTTGGACGTCCAGCCATACAATTACATCATCTATGGGAGTTGGTAACTATACAGTGACCCCCCCAACTTATGATGGCCCCGACATATGATCATTTCAACATATGATGGCCTCTCAGAGCCCATCGTATGTTGAAGGCAGCCTCGACATATGATGCTGCTGTGTGTCGGGGCCATCGTACAAACAGCTATCTGACAGCGCTGACAACTTCAGCAACTGACAGATAGTTGTATAATGTGCCCCGTGTGCCCCGTTCTGCCTCCTGTTACTCACATGCTGTCCTGCTAACTCACGCAGGCTTCCACTGTGAGCTCCGTGTAAGCCCCGCCCCCCAGTGCAGCCATAGCCAATAGCCTGGAGCATCTTGCTGCAGGCATCCAATGAGCTGCTGGCTGCCCTCCCCTTCCTTTCCTATAGAGCTGTAGTCGGCAGGATCGTAATGGAGGACATTCTGTCCCCCCTGAAGGTATTTAAAGAACTGTACAGTACTGTATGCGATGTCACACATCACATACAATACATAGACACACTATACACCCCATACATCAATGTTTCCCTATCAGTGTGCCTCCAGCTGTTGCAAAACTATAACTCCCAGCATGCCCAGACAGTCAATGGCTGTACATGCATGCTGGGAGTTGTAGTTGTGTAACAGCTGGAGGCACCCTGGTTTGTTAAACACTCCCCATACACTCCACATACAATGG
This sequence comes from Hyla sarda, assembly GCF_029499605.1. Classification (NCBI taxonomy): domain Eukaryota; kingdom Metazoa; phylum Chordata; class Amphibia; order Anura; family Hylidae; genus Hyla; species Hyla sarda. The sequence continues at coordinate 54,409,781 of NC_079190.1, forward strand.
TCATTCCAGAACCAATAGCAGTTTCCCATAGAGATATGTATTCAACATACAATGGTTCCGAGGCCCCAGAACCAATTACCATTTTTACATAGACATATGTACTCGACATATGATGGTTTCAACATATGATGGTTCTCCTGGAACCAATTAATATCATATGTTGAGGGACCACTGTACTACTATATGAACTGTTTAAAATTTTATGATCGCGGAGTGCACTTTATAAAAAGTGAACTATGCCGGTTTACACAAAATTGAAGTAGCGGAAGAATATACCATACATGCGGATTTTAAACTATTAAATTATCCTATTATTATACTATCACCTCCCCACAAGGGCCCTGTGGAAGGAGGTATTTATGTACTTGATTTATACTATTTATATTATTTTTACATTTATGTCTTACTTGATTTATACTATTTATATTATTTTTACATTTATGTCTTATTTCTAATTATTTTATATTAAATATTGTTCATCATTTAAAGTGAAGCACAGTCCGACTCTATTCCTTTGTAATTTTTATCATCATGTACCATTTATGGTATTGGTCTAGAGGCTTTTGGTACCCCCCTTTTTTCTTTATAAACTAATTTACAAATCTGTTTAACTTTCTGGAGCCAGTTGATAAATAGAAAAAAGTTTTTTTTCCCCTGGAATACCCCTTTAACTGTGATGCCTCAGGACCTGTGAGGTATATGGGTATCCTGTGGGACACTTAGGGGGGGGATTTATCAAAACCTGTCCAGAGGAAAAGTTGCCCAGTTACCCATAGCAACCAATCAGATCGCTTCTTTCATTTTGCAGAGGCCTTGATAAAAATGAAAGAAGCAATCTGATTGGATGTTATGGGTAACTAGGCAACTTTTTCTCTGGACAGGCTTGGATAAATCTCCCTCTTAGTCTGTTGTTGTTGTTTTTTGTCATAGCCTGAAACACCAACAGAAATGTCATGCACATGTTGGGGGAGATTTATCAAAACCTGTCTAGAGGAAAAGCTGCTGAGTTGCCCATAGCAACCAATCAGATCGCTTCTTTCATTTTGCAGAGGCCTTGATAAAAATGAAAGAAGCGATCTGATTGGTTGCTATGGGCAACTCAGCAACTTTTACTCTAGACAGGTTTTGATAAATCTCCCCCGTTGAGATTACTTTAGTCTAGTTTCACAAATGTCAGGGTATTGATTTTTAGAGTAACAATGTAGCTGTATCCTCCACTTCATTTGACAATTGTACAAAAATTATAATCATTATCATATTATTATTATTATTATTATTATTCAGATAGTAATTTAACAATCTCTCTTTTCCTATCTTTCTGTGAAAAAAATAATAATAATACAGATGTCATGTCTCAATATACAACAGTGGACTCCAAACTGCGGCCCTCCAGATGTTGCAAAACTACAACTCCCAGCATGCCCGGACAGCCGTTGGCTGTCCGGGCATGCTGGGAGTTGTAGTTTTGCAACAGCTGGAGGGACTCTGCTTGGGAAACACTGACATTTGTACATAGTCTCTCACATATTATGTCCGGATGAAATGAGTGAATAAGGGTCTGCAGATGATGGCTGCGATATAGTATTAGTAGGAAAGAGGGGCATATTTGGGAAGTACCATACCACACCGCAGTTTGGAGACCACTGATATACAAGAAAGGACATGTTCACACTTGTGTAGGACAGATCCAGAAATGTCTGCCATGTGGGGTTCCTATCTATGACAGCCTCACCTACTCAGCTATCTAATTTGGAATGATTTAGATATTAATCTAAATTAATATCTAGAATTCACTTTTTTAAAGCTGCATTCACACCACGTTTTTGCAATACAGTTCCTGTATCAGGTTTTTGATGAAAAAACGGATTCCCCAAAACCAGACTAAACGGTATCAAAACTTGTGTACAAATTTCAACCCGTATACGGTTAAAAACCGTATACGGTGTGAAAAATGATGTCCGGTTGCATCCGTTTTTTAAGAAAAAAACTTATACGTTTTTAACTTTTCACCACATTTTGAATAAAGTTTCACTTGTTTTATTGAAATTCTAAGAAGGAAAACTGTGCAAAGTCAAAACCGTATGGTGAAAACTGGATGGAACCGTATGCACATACGGTTCTGTACAGTTCCCATTGACTCCCATGTTAAAAAAAACGTATACGGTTTAATACAGTTTTTCACCCGGACCAAAAACCGTGGTAGACTACAGTTTTGGGTACAGGAAAAAAAACTGACAGAACCGTGCAGGATGCAAAACGGACACAACCTGATGCATCTTTTGGCATACGGTTTTCAATGGAGAGTCAATGCATATGGTTTTCAATACGGTTCTATACGGTTTTCCCAAAGAAAACGTATACGGGAACTGTATTGCAAAAACGTGGTGTGAATGCACCCTGAGCTGTTAAAAAATATAATATTTTTTATGCTATAAAATGAAATTGAATTTATATAGGACAGCTTCCAGCTTGGGCAAGTCTGGGCTAGCAACCATGAGTGACACAGTTCTCCTCTAAGTCTTTACAGATTGCTCCGGAGGCAAACTGATGCTACAACTGATCTCATTGATTTGAATGGGACAGCTCACAATCATCCAATGTCTCAATTTTGATGCCAGATGGTTGGACACGCTGGACGGCACCGGACCGGGGAATGCAGCTTGGACGCCGGATGCCATACAACTGATGACAACGTACAAACATGTTGTCATCAGTTGTGGTATCAGTTGCGTCAAAATCTAGGCTGCGTTCACCTATGCCGGATGCTGGACATATGTGAACCCAGCCATAGGCTGGGTTCACATATGTCCAGCATCCGGCATAGGTGAACTCAGCCTAGAGATCTCTACACAACTGATGCCACAACTGATAAGAAGTTGTCATCAGTTTTATGGCATCCGCCATCCATTATTTCTGCACAGAAAGCTACGTTCCCCTGTCCGGTGCCCTCCAGCATGTCCAACTATCTGGCGTCAAAATTGAGACGCTGGATGATTGAGAACTGTTCCATTCAAATGAATGGGATCAGTTCTAGCATCAGTTTCCCTCCAGTGTACGCCAGAGGGAAACTGTGCCGGACTCCGGACATATGTGAACCCAGCCTAATTTCCCTATCTCACACGCACACTAGGATGACGTTTGGAAAACATGTTGGTACTCCTGCTTTCAATAGGAGTCCACTGTACCGTGCACATGGCGGAATTTCCGTGGCGGGAACATGTTAATTCTTGCGGCAGAATCCGCTTGGAAATGCATTGCCATCTATGGAGATGGTGCATTTCCGAGCGGTCCTATTGCAGGCATGTTTGCCAGCCGTTCTGCAATTTTTCCGCCGTGTGAACATGGTCAAAGATTGCACCAAATTTGCTCAGTCTACACCACCCCTGAGGTGGTGTAATTAGGGACTGTTTTTTTTGGCAGCAGATCTAATGAGTGCTGCTCCACTTTTGTTTCAAGTGGATATAGCAAGGATACAGTTCTGCATGCATCACCTTTCACTACTGTAAAAAATACAAGTCTGGGAATTCCTGCCCCTGTGAACAGCAGGACATTTGCACTAAAGTCCACAACATTTAGTACAGGTTTCCCAGGGCAGCAATTGATGAAGATTTTTTGTTGCAGAAAATTGACAGCATTTTTGTGCCATGTATCTGTAGCCTTAGGCTTCAGACTGATATGCAACATCCCACTGGGGTTCCAATGGTAACTGTGGTCTGGTGTCATATTCTGTGTGTTGTTTATGTGCCTTTGCTATGTATACTGTATTATACTGTTTTGAAATGTTTTATGCAATCGTATAATGCAATTAAACTATAACTTTTTGCAAGGCTGTGAACTATGCATGTGCCTATCCCACCCATTTGGCCCAGACGTTTCCTCCTAGCATTCTCCCCCCACAGAGTAGGTGTTCACACTGGTGTGGTGCTCTGTGGCGCCATTGTTTCTGTGATGCTTCATCTGTGGGGTGGTGTGGCCCGGAGCCAGGGGCTTGGTTGGGCAGCAGTGGGGTTGCCTGGCCATTGGGTCGCTCCCCCCGTTGGGCATGGGGTCTCGGAGGCAGTGGTCGCTGCCCGGTGTTATGCCAGTGTCAGGTTAGGGACCCACTCTAATGAGGTGGCCTTGACATGGCGAGTGGGCTTGTACTTTTTGATCAAAATGTGTATTAACAACCTGTTAGTTTTTGAAATTATGCAGAGAAGCAAGTAGATCAAAATACAAATGGTGGATGTGCAGGTATGTTTCTGTTTCTCTATTTTTGTTTCACATGTGCGTGTGTTAACCTACACATACACAGCTGGGAACTTTCCAGAACAGGAGGAGGAGCTTGCTCTCTAGTAAGAGGAAGAAAGCATTTATCAGTAGAGCAGTTCCTGACATGGACAGAGGTGTCAGCAGAGAGCACTGTGATCAGAAAGAAAAGAACTTCAAAAAGAAAATAACTTCCTGTGGAGAATACAGCAGCTGATAAGTACTGGAAGGATTACGATTTTTACTGTTTTGTTTATATTTCCAATTTCTTCTATATTCACCCCTGAATTTGGCTAAAAAAGGTGGCTAGTTTTCCAAACGCACCACAAACATTTCATTTGTGTGTGTGTGTGTTTTTATGTTGCACTTTTGATGCATTTTTGGGGACAATTGTATTTCTTTAGATCATGCTCATTGTTTTCTTTCAGAAGTTTTTCCAGGATGTTTTTTTTGAAAAATGCTGCAGTTTTTGTGGTTTTCATTCCTTAGCCATTTTGATGTAGTCTTTTAGGTATAGAATAAAGTTCAGGAGGTCCAGCACTGTCGTAGCAAGCAGCTTTATTGTAGTAACATCACACGGATAAACACGGCAATCAGCTAGACATGTTTCAAGCGCATACACTCTTCCTCGGTGACGAGGTCACCGAGGAAGAGCGCATGCGTTCGAAACATGTCTGACTGATTGCCGTTTTTATCCGTGTGATGTTACTACAATAAAGCTGCTTGCTACGACAGTGCTGGACCTCCTGAACTTTATTCTGCATTGTTGGATGCCTTGCTGGGCACCGGTCCACGCATTGTGAACAGGGGGAGGTGAGCTGGAATTCTGTCTTTGCTACCTAGTCTTTTAGGTATCTATGAATGGATTAGAAAGTTGATTTTTACCCAATATATAGTTTCCCCTCTTTATAATCAATTCCTTTCATTAGTTTTAAAAGCTTCATCAAAACAGTGTGTGAAACCACCTTAAGGGTACGTTCACACGGGCGGATTTTTTGCGGGTTTCCCGCTGCGTATTTGAAAGTGGGCTGGCTCTTCTCGGCTGCCCGCAGCAGATTTTCCCTACTGACTTCAATGGGGCTTGCGGCGGATTTTACGCAGCGTAGATACCACCGTGGAAAATCTGCTGCGGACAGCCGAGAAGAGCCCGCCCACTTTCAAATACACAGCGTGGAAACCCGCAAAAAAATCCGCCTGTGTGAACGTAGCCTTAGTCTGTGCTTAAACGTTGCGGCTAATAAGTGGTACCTGAAGTAATTACCGAATGTGTTTTTGCATCAAAGAATTAAAGTCACAGTAAAAAATTGTGTGTTTTACAGAATCGCAGTAGCGCTAGTTTTCCACTTGCTCTTTTGCCAGTGTTTTGTTGTCCAGGAAAAAATAAATAAAAAAAAAAGCCAGAAAAACTGGCACTGCGTTTTAGAATTTTTTTTTCTGCCAGTTTTCTGGTGGTGTTTCCTTTGGCCGTTTTTCCTGTTCCTGTGTCTACCCTGTTTTTTTTTTTTTTTAACTCTTAATTGAAATAAAAAATATTCAAAAATTCCAGAAAAAATGCCAATGTAAAAGCCAGATTGCTTTTTTTAAAGACGGTTTGTCAACATACTACGATTTTGAAAATTGTCCACTGAGCCCGAAAACGCTCAGAAAAACACATCAAGTAGGTATGGCACCTCAGCGCGGCATTTGTGGTGTTTTTTGGGGAGTTAAAAAAAAATCCAAGTGAATACTTAGCCTTAGAATAATTTTTTAACACATTCTGGGTAATTGTTGGTAAAACACAACAAAAACGCATGTGGTAATTAGTGGTGTTACTGCTAATAAGCCACAACATGTGAATACAGCCTAAGGGCCCAATATCACCATGTACAATAGGGCCAGCGATCAGCCAGCAAAGGAGCAAACACTTGTTAGTTGGTTTATAGCTTTGTTGTGACTTGCTAAAAAAAACGCGTTGGCCGTGCGTTTCGTCATGTATTAGTGGATATGTATCCAGCAATTATATGTCCCGCCCTACCCGCATGATAGTTGAGCCTTGTAATTGACGTTTTATGCAAGCTCCGATCAAGATTGGCGCTTGTTTACAGCGCACGTCGTTCCATGTAATAGGGCCCTTAGGGTGTGTTCACACATCATTTTATGAGCCTCATTTTGGCCGTAAACAGCCAAAAAAAGAAATGGACCAAAAGCAATAAATGCCTTAAAAAAATGTGTGTTTGAATATAAAAAGAGCTGAAAATAATCCTGTGTGTGAACATAGCCCAAGGGTGGTTTCACATATAGGATTTCTTTGGAAAACCTGTGTTTTTGTAATGCAGGTTTTTGAACCAAAGATAAAATTGGATCCAGCAGGAAAGAAAAGTAGAAGTCTGTCCTTTATATTTTTCAAAAAACAGGCGCAAAATACTGCTGTGCTTAAAAAAAAAACGTAGGATGTCATTTTTTACTTAAAGGGGTAATCCGCCCCTAGATGTCTGATCGCGGAGGTCCCGCCGCTGGGCATCCCCCGTAATCTTGTCTGTGGCACCCTATACATCCGGTGCACGGAGCAAACTTCACTCTGTGCCAGCTGACTGGCGATGCTGGGCGGAGGCACGTGACGTCACGGCCACGTCCCACTAGTGATGTAACGGCCATGCCCCCTCAATGCAAGTCTATAGAAGGGGGCGTGACGTCCATCACGCCCCCCTTCCATAGACTTGCATTGAGGGGACATGGCTGTGATGTCACAAGCCTCCCGCGCTGCACCCGATGCTCTCAACGAAGGCCAGGTGCAGTAAGGAGATTGCGGGGGGTCGCCGGCGGCAGGACTGACATCTTATCCCCTACCCTTTGGATAGGGGATAAGATGTCTAGGGGTGGAGTACCCCTTTAAGGGTAGGGTCACATGGTGCGCATCTGCATATGTGTAATTGACGCTGCGGATGTACCATTCTAAGTCACGAGAGCGAGCTCCCTGCTGCGGCTGGGTAGCTCTGTGTGTCTGCTCCTAGCGGTGGATTTCCTGCTGTAGGCACAGTGCCTGCTTGTAGCAGATGCACAGCGGACACACGGTGCTGCCTAGCTGCAGCAGGGAGCTCGCTCTTGTGACTGCCATCGGCGCATCCGCAGCCTGAAAAACGCTTCGGATGCACTCCGTAAGACCCTGCCCTAAAAGGATTATCCAGAAATAGAAAACAGAGCTAATTTCTTCTAAAAACAGCACCATACCTGACCTCAGGTTGTGTGTGGAGTTACAACATGGCTGTATCCACTTCAACAGAATTGAACTGCAATACCACACACCACCTGAGGAAAGGGGTGGTGCTGTTTTTAGAAGAATTTAGCTCTTTTTTTTTTTCTATTCCTGGATAACTCACGTAAGCGAATGTGAGTGGAATTTTTTAAAATACAGATATTTGAATTATTTCGCTTGTTTTGAATGATTGCAGAAATCCATCTGCATTTTTGCAAGTGTGAATGAACATTACCTGATGACAAGTGGGGCGCTCACCCACATGCTTGTCCCCTATACTTCTTCATCTGGTCTGATGCCCAAATATCATGATTCTGGATTTTTGAGATTATGTTTTGCTATTGTATATATTGATATTTGGTGGTTGTTCCATTGGGGGAAGATCAGTTGCTATCATTGCAGTCATTGGGGGAGTGAATGCCTCTGGCAGGGGTTTCATGGCCCTCACCCTTTGGGTTGTGAAGTTTTCTCTCCTTTTATTTTATGCAATTTTTTTTAATGATTTTAGAAAGTTCCGTACCTGTATGTTGTATATGATGTATCATAACAACGTTTTTGCACAATAATAATATGGTGTGCGCCATCTTTTTCATTTTTCTTCTTCTTTATCTACAGTATCATGTATTGTTTGATGTGTAGGCAGAACCCGTGTGTAGGTAGAACCCATTCTTGATTATTTGGTTGAGCCCCAATTCTCTCAATTCTCTCTCTCTCTGTTGACACAATTGTTGACACAAAACCAGAATGTTTATATGAATGTCAATTCTATATAATAACAATAAACATTTATGTTGATGACACTATTAAGTGATAGACTCGAGGTTGCTATACACTCACTAGTTAATGTTTTTATTGGGGGGGTCATCAGTGTGTTCGCTGAAGTGAAAGTCTGTTACATTCAATGTACAGAAACTAAACAGGAAGAAAACGTAAGAAAAACAAACAAAAAGTCAACACGCAAAATAAGTTCAAAAGTACATAAACGTAAAAGAAATGAAAAAGATATATTAACAGAATTACAATATCAACAGGTACAAATTTGATATCATATATTTTGTGTTGCGCATTATTTGTACAGTGATCCCTCAACTTACAATGGCCTCAACATACAATAGTTTCAGCATACAATGGTCTTTTCTGGACCATTGTAACTTGAAACAAAACTCAACATACAATGCTATGAAATCTGCGAAACATGTCAATGACTGGAAGAACCGACCAATCAGAATGGATATTTCACTGGTAAAACCCCTGTATTACTAAAGTGCATGCACTGACTGGTGTCTAGTAGTGCCCCCTGCAGTACAGGGAGGTATTACATGTTCTGTACTCTTTACCTGTGCCAGTGTTAGCTGCTCCTTTGGACATCAGGTGAGGGCGGCTCCATTTTCCTTTTTTTAGGACATTGCGTGTACTGTACAGGACCCTGAAGAAGCTCCTGTCCTCTACCTACACCAGTGTTTCCCAAAGAGGGTGCCTCCAGCTGTTGCAAAACTACAACTCCCAGCATGCCCGGACAGCCTTCGGCTGTCCGGGCATGCTGGGAGTTGTAATTTTGCAACAACCGTAGGCAGTCTGGTTGGGAAACACTGAAATAGACAGTGATTTACAGCTCCCAGCAGATCTTTATTACTTTTATATGTAAGGATTTTCTTTATCTGTATTAGTCATCTACTTAGTTTTCTTTAATCCTCACTTTTTCCTATTTTTGGATGACATTTTGGTGGCTTCAGAACCAATTACCTGGTTTCCATAGAGTTCTGGTCTCAACATACAATGGTCGTCCTGGAACCAATTAATATTGTAACTTGAGGGACCACTGTATTTAATGGAACATTGAGATGTTTAGTGCTGGAAGACATGAGGAAACAACTGATAGAAGAGATGTACCCTGGGGGGGATAACTGAGTTATGTATATTTATGAGAAACCGCTCAGTTATACTTTGCATCCTTTTACTTTGTAAATATGTTCAGGGCCTTTGCATATTTACCCTGCAGAATTTGACATAAAATATTTAGGAAAACAAGTGTGAACATTGCAAAGTGATGCAAAGCTAAAGTCATAACTTTTGGACTTTTTTGCATAAAACATGCAAAGTATTTAAAACATGGCATGACAGAAAGAACGTCCCTATTGGGAAATAGAAAATGGCCAGGATCGAGCTGCAATTTTTTCAAATGTATTATGGATTTCTATTTTGCATGTTTACAAATATGAAAAAACAATATTTCCATTCTTAGAAAATTAGAACCAAAAAAACTATTTTTTTTTTTAAAGAATTTGGAGCTATGAGGGCAAATGCATGTATCAACTTGTGCAACATGTTTGGATGTTATGTTTGCTCAGTGGTCTAATGACCGGCAAGGGTATAACTATTAGGGGTACAGGGCCACCTGGGCCCTGGAGTTTGGGGGGTGGGGGGGGGGGGAGAGGCACTGGGAACTGTCCCTACAGAGATTGGATCCCACCTGTAGAGCACTGAGCACAGCTGATGTTGAGCAGTAGATATATGTCATATATCGACTGTCCAGCAAGAATATACAGTAAACAGCAATGTGTATATAACACTGCGCTACTGTAACCCCTTGCTGAGATAAACGATATGCACAAACCCAGCAAAGTAAGAGTTAACTCACACTGCTGAGCAGCATTGGTTAACTCTTTGTGCAGTAGCCAGTATATACAGCCATCTAGAGAGATTTTGTGGAGACTTTCTGTATGCTTTATCCATTCACTTACAGATTACTTTTTGAAATACCCCTGTACTGTGACATTATTATGTGCATTATATCTGCACTGTGACATTATGTCATTTTTGGTGTTTTCCCCTGATATGATCATGTGTGTTATCCCTGACATCACCCCTGAATTATCCCTGTACTGTGACATCATTCTGTGTATTATACCTGTACTGCTATATCACTGTATGTATTATCCTTGTACTGGGACATCATTGTGTATTATCCCTGTACTGTGACATCACTGTGTATTATGCTTGTACTGTGACATCATTCTGTGTATAATCTTTGTACTGTGACCTCACTGTGTATTATCCTTCTACTGTGACATCATTCTGTGTATTATCCTTGTACTGTTACATCACTGTGTATTAGCACTGTACTGTGACATCACTGTGTATTATCTCTGTACTGTGACATCACTGTGTTTATTATCCTTGTACTGTGACATCACTGTGTTTATTATACTCGTACTGTGACATCACCGTGTGTATTATCCCTGTACTGTAACATCACTATGTGTATTATCCCTGTACTGTGACATCACTGTGTGTATAATCCCTGTACTGTGACATCACTGTTTATTATCCATGTACTGTGACATCTCTGTATAGTATCTCTGTACTGTGACATCAATGTGTGCATTTTCCCTGTACTGTGACATCACTGCGTGTATTATCCCTGTACTGTGACATCATTCTGTGTATTATCCCTGTACTGTGACATCATTCTGTGTATTATCCCTGTACTGTGACATCACTGTGTTTATTATCCCTGTACTGTGACATCACTGTGTTTATTATCCCTGTACTGTGACATCACTGTGTTTATTATCCCTGTACTGTGACATCACTGTGTTTATTATCCCTGTACTGTGACATCACTGTGTTTATTATCCCTGCACTGTGACATCACTGTATATTTTCTCTGTACTGTGACATCACTGTTTATTATCCCTGTACTGTGACATCACTGTTTATTATCCCTGTACTGTGACATCACTGTTTATTATCCCTGTACTGTGACATCACTGTGTGTATTTTACTTGTACTGTGACATCACTGCGTGTATTATCCCTGTACTGTGACATCATTCTGTGTATTATCCCTGTACTGTGACATCACTGTGTGTATTATCCCTGTACTGTGACATCACTGTTTATTATCCCTGTACTGTGACATCACTGTGTGTATTATCCCTGTACTGTGACATCACTGTATATTATGCCTGTACTGTGACATCACTGTGTATTATCCCTGTACTATGACATCACTATGTGTATTATCCCTGTACTGTGACATCACTGTATATTATCCCTGTACTGTGACATCACTTTGTTTATTATCCCTGTACTGTGACACCATGGCTGTCTGGGCCTGCTGTGAGTTGTAGTTTTGCAACAGCAGGAGGCACTGATCTAATGTGTATGGGGACAACTTATCTGCTGTCTGGGCATGCTAGGAGTCTTAGTTTTGCATCAGCTGGAGATAACCTGGTTGGGAAACCCCATTCTAGAGACTGGGGCCTTGGGGAAATGGAAATAATCCAAAATTTTTGTAGTTTTTGTCTATGTTTGCAGAACAACAGATATAATGAATGGTCCATTCCTGGTATGCCGCCGGTTGTGAGTGGAGCTTCGGAAATGTATTCACTTTTGTTTCTCATGTATTGACGTCCCTCTGTGTCACTGAAATGAGTGATGGAGTACATTAACATTACTCCGTGTGTGGATGGTGAATCTCTCCATATCACATAGAACATTCCAGCAATAATTCTGCAGCTTAGAGGCAAGTGATCAATTTAAGCCGTCTCCATGCCTTTCTAAATGTGTGTTATGTGGACATTGACCTACGTATACCACCATTAGTAGTACTTAAAAGGGTTGTCCAGGATTAGAAAAACGCGTCTTCTTTCTTGCAAAAACAGCACTGCCCTTGTCCACAGGTTGTATCTGGTTTTGGAGTTCGCCTCCATTGAAGTGAATGGGACTGAACTGCAGTACTGCACACGACCTGTAGACAAGAGTGGTGCTGTTTTTGCAAAAAAACAAAAACAAAAAAACACATTTTCTAATCCTTGACATTAGAAAATGGAGACCCCCATAGGTATGTACAGAAAATAGAAGAAAAAAAACTACAAGGAAATACATATAAGAAGGAAAGAACACGTATCATTATTAGATTTAAAAAAATTGTTGGTGATACTCCCTTAAATGGACACTGTCATTAAACATGATTTTTAATATTTGATTCCTTATGCCAAATAGATAGCTTTTTTTAATTGGCTTCCATAAAAAAAAAAAAAAAAAGTTTTTCTGATGTATACTTCTGGCCACCAGGGGTCTCCCTTCTTGGTCAGAACACATTCCGTCTGGTCAAAATCTCAGATTTTGGTCTTCTGCTTGTAATGGCAGGAGCGCAAACTCAGGAATTCTTTCTCTGCACTGAGCTTGAGGTCTTCTATTCATCACAGCACAGCATCCATGTGAGGGCGGAAGTGATCCTCCAGCAGGCTTCAGTGATGTCTTGCCTGCTGGGAAACGCCCACTTTCTCCTGCTGGGAAATTGCACTATGTGAGCAAAAATAAAGGTAAGATACAGAGCTTTTTAAAGCTCTGACATTTTTTTTAAGGGTGGGAGGAGTGTTAGGAGTAGTTAGGAAACATAGCCTGAGTTAGTTTAGAAAAGTTTATTTGGTGACAGGTACTTTTTAAATGTCTACAGAGACATGTCACTGTTTAGAATGGGTGTGGAGAAGTGATCTCTCTCTTAAGTCTATGGGACAGAGATCATTGTAATCCAGGGAGTAAAGCTTTCTACTGCGCCCTTCCCCCACTCGTTCTCCTGATTGGTGGGGTGTCAGCACTGAGATCCTGACTGATCAAAACTTTTGACATGTCTCTGTGACATGTCAAAAGTTTTTCTAAATAACAGGGACATTTTTAGGGGAGTTCAGTAACATTCAAGTCCTTGTAACCCCTAGTGTGTTTGTGACTGCCCATTGTACTATACCCCATAAAGAGGGTAACATAGCGCCCAGTCTCCACCGCACTGCTCCTCCTGGTTCCTGGTTCTGTGGTCGATACATCAAGTTGGTGCTCAGCCAATCATTGGCCGCAGTGGTGTCCCAGCTTAGCCAGTGATTGGCTGAGCATCAATGTGATGTAATGACCACAGCATTAGAAAATGCATTGTGGTGGAAACTGGGCACAGTGATAACAGAGGATGTGGGGGAGCCCGGGAGGTAAGTACAAGCTTTTTTTTTTACTTTTAGCAGGCAGCCTAGGCATATTTATGAAAAAAAAAGAAGTTTTTGCTGGGCCACCCCTTTTAGACTTTTCTGTAACCATAAAATGCTGTAACCATCAAATTCTGTAACTGAAGCACTTTAAGTGACTGCAACCATCACAATTATGTGTGTGAAAGAAAGACTGTTCTAACATCAGGTGTGCAATCAATTTTTCAAGGAGAACTTACACACTGGATTTTGCCTTGGATAAAGGAAAGACTTTGAGTAAGGTAAAGACTAGCATTGACTCCGGGACAAGTCAGTATCTAAGTGTAGCCATTGTTGGTTGATCTGCTTTCTAAGATGCTAATGATCTCCTATGGAGAGCCATACTTCAGAAGAAGAAAGGCCAGACAAGGTGACCCCCTGTAAGCTCTTCCTCTGGGTAATGTCATGGACAGGACAGGAAAAGCCTGCCACTGTGACTATGACACTGCACATGGGCTTAGCTTGACTGAAGATGAAAGATTTGGTAATGTCAGTGTAATTTTATTTGTTGATATATTTGGGCAACATTCACCAACATAATATTAAGAGCATATTAATAATATTGTACAGGATGTTAGTATATAGACAGCAGAGATCCAACCATACGCTGTACATCCAGTTCTATCTCATCCCAAAGAATTTCAACAAAGGAGCAACTTGAAAACTCTGCAGCGATTCAATGTTGATACGACCGTTCTGAAATAGGGCATTGTCTTGTATCAGAGAAAAAAAGTACCATATATACTCGAGTATAAGCCGACCCGAATATAAGCCGAGGCCCCCAATTTCACCCCAGAAACCCAGGAAAAGTTATTGACTCGACTATAAGCCTAGGGTGGGAAATACATCATCCCCCCATATAATCATCCAGACCCCCGTCATCCCCCCCCCCCCTTCATCATCACCGCCTGTCAATCCCTTCATCAGTGGTCTTCAACCTGCGGACCTCCAGATGTTGCAAAACTAGAACTCCCAGCATGTTGTAGTTTTGAATCCTCTGGAGGTCCGCAGGTTGAAGACCACTGCGGCCTTAGTCATCATCTAGCCCCCCCCCTTTTGTTTTGTACTCACCTCCCCTCGGCGGGAAGTTCTGGTGAGCTGGTCCGGGCCATCTATGCTGCAGGGACCGTCCGGTGGGGATAGTTAGTCATTGCGGGCTGTCCATTTTCACCGGGGGGCCTCTTCTCCGTGCTTTGTGCCCCGGACTAGTGACATTGCTTTGACGACGCACAGGGACGTTCATGCGCAACTTCCCGGTGTGTCATCGTCGTCAAGGCAACATCACTAGTCCAGAGCCGGGCCTGGAGCGGAGAAGAGGGCCCCCCCGGTGAAAATGGACAGCCAGCAACGACTAACTATCCCCACCGGATGGTCCCTGCAGCAGAGATGGCCCGGACCAGAGGCGACAAATGTGGCTTCAATATGTCCTGCACATATCTCCAAGCTGTTGGTGTCCCTCGTATCACTAGGGGTGACCGACTGTCAGATGCAATGGCTCCTCATATCATCACACCAGCAGTCAGGACAGTGTGTCTCTCCACACCAAAGTCACTCCTTATGAGGCCTCCATACATGAATTGGATCCGAAACAAAACCTGGATTCGTCACTTGAGACTGTTGAGTTCTTGAAAATAGCAGTCCAGGTTTCTCATCTACGACACCAATGCAAATGAAGGCAATGGTGGCTGGCTGTCAGCGGCAGGACAGGTAGTGTGCACCATGACACCCAATTTCCTTCTGCTAAGCATCTGAAATGGTCCGGGCAGAGACACGGTGTGTAATGAAGGTGCCGACAATGTCTAAATGGTAGACAGCAAAACTGTGGGAGCTGCTTTAGCTTGTCAGTGGATCAAACAATCCTTTTCTGGTGGTCTATCTGGGCCGTATGGAGTCTGTTTGTCATGTGATGTTCGGAGCCCTGATGTGATGTTCAGAGCCTCGAAATGTGATGTAAGTGAGGCCTTAGATTGACCAGTGTTCCTCAAGCTGTGGCTGGAGGAACACTGAGGAGTTGTAGCTTTGCATCATTTGGAGGGCCACCGTTCTGAGACAACTTCAGGTCAGAGGCAAAGTTCCCCAACTTGTGGCTCTCAAGCTATTTCAAAACTTCAGCTCCCGTCAAACCCTCCACCTTCTGTCAGGGCATGATGGAAACTGTAGTTTTGCAAATGCTTGAGAGCCATGGCTTGGGGAACTTTGCCTTAGTCCTGTAGTAGTCTCTAAACTGTAGCTGTCACGTACGGGCAAGGAACAGTGAAGCCCTAACTCACCCACAGCCACTCTCCCTTCCTATTGCCTATCCGCCCTAACTGAAGGATCGTCAACCACAATGACAAACCCTTCCTGCTAAGTGCCAGGGCAGTGTTGTCAAAATAATAAAATAAAAAAACAGTAGGAGTCGAGAAACAGCTGGAGGCACACAAACTAACAGAGATACACTAAGACACACACATGTAGAGATGAGCGAACTTACAGTAAATTCGGTTCGTCACAAACTTCTCGGCTCGGCAGCTGATGACTTATCCTGCATAAATTAGTACAGCTTTCAGGTGCTCCGGTAGGCTGGAATAGGCGGATACAGTCCTAGAAGACTCTTTCCTAGGACTGTGTCCACCTTTTCCAGCCCACCGGAGCACCTGAAAGCTGAACTAATTTATGCAGGATAAGTCATCAACTGCCGAGCCGAGAAGTTTGTGACGAATCGAATTTACTGTAAGTTCGCTCATCTCTACACACATGGTCAAATCAATGTCGGCCTAGCCAAGGTCGGTTCCAGGAGATAGCGAAGTACAGCAAGGCAGAGCAAGAGAAGTGTCAAGGGAAAAGCCAAAGATCAATAAACAAGCAGGTATCCAGTAAGCAGGAGGTGTCAGCGAAGATATAACCTCTCACAGACAATGAACTGATCACTGCTCCTAGCTTATATAGGTAGGTGATCAGGGAAACAACTCCCTGATAGGTGGCAGAACTGAGAACTCCACCCAGACGACAGGTGAGCTCCAAGCAGCTACAGCCCAACTAGAGTCAGTTAACTCTTTGTGTCCGGCCAGAGCCAGACATTACAGTAGCCTTCCAGATGTTTCAAAACTACAACTCCTAACATGCCTGGACAGCCAACGGCTGTCCAGGCATGCTAGGAGTTGTAGTTTTGCAACATCTTGAGGGCCACTGTTTGGAAACCACAGGTAGAAAAATCAATTTCCTGAAAATTAAAGGTACACCTGATACACAGCATTTTGCAGGCTGATGTTCACACATTATATTGTAATTTGAAAGGCCAAAGACACGTTTTCCTGCACATATTTTTCTGCTGAAATAGAAGTTCCTAGAACAAAAATTGCACGTAGAAATGTCCGATGCATGTTATAGGTGTGTAAAAGCAAATACAGATTAGTCCTGTTGATGACATATTACATCAGACTGGAAATTCCATACATGTAATGTCCTGAACAAATAAAATCAATAAATACTGATGAATATGTGTAAATTTTGTGTAATTATAATTATTTTTAGAATACACTTTCGATACAATAAAGCGCATTGACGGAGAAATCATTGACAAATGTAATTCAGCCTCACAAGCTTTATTTTATGTGTAGATTGAGATTTTTTTTCCATCTTTTTTAGATTGTGTCGCCTCACAGCGACACAATGGGGCCCATTCTTGGGGTATGTTCACATCATCAGAATCCTACATCTTTGTTTATCCCCTTTCAGAGCAACTTTTTTTTATTTTTTATAACCCTATTGTTTTGTGGTGTCCCGGTACAGGACCTTGTCCTGTCTTAAAGGGGTACTCCGGCGCTAAGACATCTTATCCCCTATCCAAAGGATAGGGGATAAGATGCCTGATCGTGAGGGTCCCGCCGCTGGGGACCCCCGTGATCTTGCACGCAGCACCCCGTTAGAATCAGTCCCCGGAGTACGTTCGCTGAGGGTCTGATTACTGGCGATCACGGGGGCCGGAGCATTGTGACATCACGGCCCCGCCCCGTGTGATGTCATGCTCCGCCCCCTCAATGCAAGCCTATGTGAGGGGGTGTGACAGCTGTATCCTTTGGATAGGGGATAAGATGTCTTAGTCAGGAGTACCCCTTTAAGTCCCCTCAGTTAGAGTCCCTCTATTCCACAGGGCTCTCCTGTAGGGCTTACCCTTTACTCGCCTCGTATAATGCATTATAAAGGTATAGTGTATATTGGTCGTTATGTATAAAGTTATGTACAAAGTTGTATAAATGTATAGGACCTTCCTGGGTCATGTGATAATGTCATGTGATGTACCCAGACCTACAGGCTTCAGGACCTACAGGCTTTTAAACCAATGGGATTGGTCCAGCCTCCTTAGTATATAAGGGGCTGCAGTCACAAAATTTTCGCTCTTGTTCCTGCTTTCTTGTTTCTGTCAAGCAAGCACAATCGGCATATCTCAATTCATCTTACCTAGGCCAAAGCCTAAAGAACCAGTAGCTACTAAAACCGTGAGTTATAAAGCTCTATCTACAAATTCTTTGTGACTACTATTCAACTCAAATCCTATAATTAGTAGCACAGTGGCCTGCTTAAAGATCAAGACTATTAGTCCCAGCCAAGCCTGTGAGGAACCTGCATCCTGGTTACCTCAAGATAAACTGTTTGATTGTAAAGACTGTTTGCACAAGAAGTTAAGTAAAAGTTCCAGTTATCTCATAAATCCTGCCGTGGACGTTCCGTTAATTATACTGCCATTTTTGAGCCGATTGTCGGCAGGGCCTTCTATACAGAACAACCGCATTCTGGCGTCACGACAAACCAAGGGTTAATACCACCAGAACCTGTAGCATCATTGCAACACCCCGACTCCACAGTATTTGCTAAAATTGTGGGGTTACCGGAAAAAGCCAAATTTTTCCTTTTCATGATGAACATTCTAAATGCAAAAATGAAAAAAAAAGGGCAGATTTATCAAGCCTTTCCCATGTCTTTTGGTGTGTAAAAAGGCACTTATTTGAGGGAATTTATGGGTCTTTTGTCTTACTTTGAGACTTTGCCAAACTTGCTTATATGAACGATTTCGCCCATTGACATTGCAGTGGTTGTGATGTGTCATTTTAGGAAACTTGCTTACTAGTGACAAGCAAGTTTGGCAATAGTCATTAAGGACAAAAAGTTGCAAAACCCTCTATGCCCCAAATTTGCGCACTCTTTAGCGCACCAAAAAAACTTGGTAAAATACTTGACAAATTTCTCTCTTTGTTTGCATTTTGAATGTCCAACGTTAAAAGGCCCTAAGAAGATCTAGTTGGGCTTTTTCCCATAGCCCCACAAGGTTAGCAAATTTTGGAGAGTAAAAAAGACCCCGAGTTGCTCTGGGATTCAAATTTGCACCTTTTTTTTAACTTAAAAAAAGATGTGTAAAATTCTTGATAACCCCCCCCCCCAAAAAAAAAAGCTCTTCTATTGTAGGCAGAGCATCATAGGTTCCTCCAACCCCATTTGAAGGAGATAATTGGCCGAGCCACAATGTAACCACAAAGTCCATTTTTTCTTTTTTCTTTCTTTTTTTTTTAATATGAGGAGTGGATATTTGTATTGGAAACTGTAGTGTAGAGTGGAGGACCCGGCACTGCAGGACTAGGGTATGGTGCAGGAGCGCAGACTAATATCAGTGCAGGTGCGGCGTAGATGTGGACAACGGTGGTGCAGCTCTGGGTAAGTAACAAAGAAAGAGTCAAAGAGAGATTGCACTCACCATCCATAGATTTATTCACTGGAAAACAGGCATATAAGGCGGAGGCAGGGGCACAACGGAACAAGTTGTTTCGCGCTGGTATGCGCTTCTTCTAGCTGGTGTGAAGAAGTGCATACCAGCGCAAAACAATTTGTTCCGTTGTGCCCCTGCCTCCGCCTTATATGCCTGTACCCCAGTGAATAAATCTGTGCATGGTGAGTGCAATCTCTCTTTGACTCTTTCTTTGTGAATATTTGCATTGGATCAATCTCTCTAATAGGTAGAAAAACGTATAATGATTATCAGTAGAAGAACGAGCTATTTTGGCTTTAAAGCTCTTTACTCCTCTAAATGACCCCATGCAAGATTTTAAAGAGGTTTCTTAAATTTAAATTATCACCTGTGTAGAGGCAATTGCTGGGATGACCATTGATGACAAGAATGGAGGGCTCAAGTTACCCTTCCCCAGCATGCCGCTGCTTCATTCAGTCTATGGGAC
Organism: Hyla sarda; assembly: GCF_029499605.1. Lineage (NCBI taxonomy): Eukaryota > Metazoa > Chordata > Amphibia > Anura > Hylidae > Hyla > Hyla sarda. Next base: position 54,429,483 of record NC_079190.1, read on the forward strand.
TGACGGAGATAGCCATGTTCAGCGCTCACCTATCCTCAGCCGTCACATATAGTTTAAATATTGCTGTGGTAAGCCTTGGGGGGTGTAGTATAGTTGGGGTGTTGTTTCAGTAGATGAGGGGTTAACTTAACCCCAGTCACTCGTGACGCCAGGGTGAGGGTTAATACGCTGAGGTAAATCTTCGGCCTATCGCCACCCTTCCCAAAAACGATAGGTGCGTGCTTAAATGAATGAAGGTCCACAATAGAGATGAACTTGAACTAGTATGAACTTTACTGAAGTACTTGGGGTACATCCAATTAACAGCAACAGTCTTAGCAATACAGTCTCTATGTAGTACGGCAGTGATTGACAGATGCCGCGGACCATTAGCTTATCCAAGAGGTTATTAGAATTAGGGAGGATACAGAGATCCGTCCGTATTTAGGGGTCTGTTTAGGTCTGGTATTCTTACAGACTTAAGAGGGATTGAAATAACTCACAGTTCTGTAAGATGTCCGTTGCCGCAAGGCTTGGGCCTAGTCACTGCTGATGACAACTGCGCAGATCCTCCTCTATCAGCAGCCCACGAGGAAAAAAAGAGCGCTTAATGGCCGCCGCTCCCTTATATGGGCAGGGCCGTTTTGGATTGGTCCGAGTCAGCTGTCACTCAACGTTGCAATGAATGGTGGGCGATCACCTGACTTCCTCCAAAGGTCCTTGAACCATAAACCATAGAGTATTGGAACGCATCACGTGACCCGCAGGTACTGCGACACTACAACAAGGTAAGTATACATTATATACATATATACATTTTAAATCTAAATAATTTTAACTATGACAGGGGTGACAAGGGGCCAACTACTGATGAGGACCCCACCGGTACCTAGGGACTCTGACTTTGGGGACCTCACCGCAAGGTAATGGATGCAATCTGGTACTGGGATACCACATTGCAAATAGTACAAATGCTTGACTACTGCTATATTCCAATAAGGGGACTCAGGGCTACCATTATTGTCATTAATAGAGGTCCCAGAGACAGATTTTCAATGTTGAGACAATTTTTATTATGGGAAAACGCCTTTAACCCCTTAAGGACACATGACGTACTGGAACGTCATGTGTCCACTCCCGATCTACAACGTGGGGCCACGGCGTTGCCCCGCGTCATAGCGGGTCGGGCCCGGCCTCTAACAACGGCCGGGACCCGTGGGTAATAGCGCGCGGCATTGATCGCTGTTAACCCAAAGTTGAACGCCGCGTCTAAAGTGAAACCGAAAGCATGCCGGCTAGCTCAGTGGGCTGTTCGGGATAGCCGCGGCGAAATCGCGGCATCCCGAACAGCTTACAGGACAGCGGGAGGGCCCCTACCTGCCTCCTCGCTGTCCGATCGCCGAATGACTGCTCAGTGCCTGAGATCCAGGCATGAGCAGTCAAGCGGCAGAATCATCGATCACTGGTTTCCTATGAGAAACCAGTGATCAATGTGAAAGATCAGTGTGTGCAGTGTTATAGGTCCCTATGGGAGCTATAACACTGCAAAAAAAAGTGAAAAAAAAAAGTGAATAAACATCATTTAACACCTTCCCTAATAAAAGTTTGAATCACCCCCCTTTTCCCATAAAAAAACACACAGTGTAAATAAAAATAAACATATGTGGTATCGCCGCGTGCGGAAATGTCCGAATTATAAAAATATATCGTTAATTAAACCGCTCGGTCAATGGCGTGCGCGCAAAAAAATTCCAAAGTCCAAAATAGTGCATTTTTGGTCACTTTTTATATCAATAAGTCCTATCAATGCAAAAATGGTACCGTTGAAAACTTCAGATCACAGCGCAAAAAATGAGCCCTCACACCGCCCCATAAACGGAAAAATAAAAAAGTTATAGGGGTCAGAAGATGACAATTTTAAACGTATAAATTTTCCTGCATGAAGTTATGATTTTTTCCAGAAGTACGACAAAATCAAACCTATACAAGTAGGGTATCATTTTAACCGTATGGACCTACAGAATAAATATCAGGTGTCATTTTTACCGAAAAATGTACTACGTAGAAACGGAAGCCCCCAAAATTTACAAAATGGCGTTTTTTTTTCAATTTTGTCTCACAATGATTTTTTTTCCATTTCACCGTAGATTTTTGGGCACAATGACTGACGTAATTACAAAGTAGAATTGGTGGCGCAAAAAATAAGCCATAATATGGATTTTTAGGTGCAAAATTGAAAGAGTTATGATTTTTTAAAGGCAAGGAGCAAAAAACGAGAATGCAAAAACGGAAAAACCCCCGGTCCTTAAGGGGTTAAACTATACATTCTAGAACAATACCTACATGCAGACCCAAATCTTGGGTGGGCATTTGTATTTTAAATATCCATTTAAAAAATCATATAAAACCCACTTAGTGGCATGTTGTAGTATAATAAAGGTCTATCCTATATTAGCCAATGACAATGTTGACCTAACGACCAAAACATTTCAGTATTACACAGAAATTTATACACAAAGGCCCTCATTTACTATTGCAAACCCGACATGTTTTGTTGGGTTGTGCGGCAGATTCTGTCGCATTGCTCCAGAAATTCTGTCTGCACCAGAATTTGCACCAGAATTGAAAAAACCCGACTAACTCTCCATTTTGCTAAGAAAAACCTGAAAAAGGGGGTGCGGCCACTGGGGAAAGGGGTGAGGGCTACAAAAGGGGCGTGTTCCCAACATTTTCACAAAAACCCAACATATTTACTAAGGTTTCCCCATAAAATGTGGTGGATTTCAGGTGAGGAAAACCAGACAGATCAGAACATGTGTAAAAAAAAAAAGCAAAAGTGTAGGGAAAGTGGAAAATGTAGTAAATACAGTGGAAAATAAATTGTACGGAATTAAAACCCACAAAGAAACCTACACAACACTCTTAGTAAATGAGGGCCAAGTCTGTTTCCTGACAGAACCTACTTGCATAATTTACCATGAATTGGTGGGCAGCACAATGACAAGTCAAAGCCATTAATGTCATGGTGGATCTAACAAGGTCATCACTGGACCTCACCTGAAATTGTTAGTAGAACCGATAGACTAGGTTTCCACACAGGTTTTTTTCAGGTGTTTTTTTTTTTTTTGAAAAGCCAGAAGTGCCTTCAAAAGGAATAGGAAATAAAAATGAAGGTCTTATACTTTTCCTTTCTCATGGATCCACTTCTGACTTCTGGCTCAAAAACTGCAGTGGCAGTTTAAAAAATAAATAAATGAATAAATAAAAAAAAAAAACCTGTGTGAAAACCTATCCATAACCTTCTATTCCTGGGGACACAGGTCACTAAATTATACCTTTTTTAGACCAAAGAGAAGGTTTAAAGGGAACCTGCCATCACTTTCATGTTTTTTTTTTATTTCTTTATTTATTAAGTTTTTCCATTACATTAATAAATAAGGACAAACAGTAGAAGCCATTCATATAGAACCCTCCGCCCCCCTTATCCCTCCTTCCCCTCCCCCCAGCCAGCTAGGTTCTCTCATCCCATTTACTCAATTCAGTGTACACCTTCAGAGCATCTCTCTTCCCCCTATAGTAGATAGACTCATATGTTTTTATCTGTTCTACTGCATTTTGCCATTCCTTCTCTGTAGGCAGTTCTGGGGCAAACCATCTCCTTAAAATTAATTATAGTCATACCAAAAACATTACTTCTTTCTCTACCTGTTATTCCTATACCAAGGATATCTGATTTTACATCAAAATGAATTCTTATTCTTAACTTCCTTTCTATAGTCTCATACACCTTGTCACGATGCCGGCTGGCAGGTAGTGGATCCTCTGTGCCAGAGAGGGATTGGCGTGGACCGTGCTAGTGGACCGGTTCTAAGCCACTACTGGTTTTCACCAGAGCCCGCCGCAAAGCGGGATGGTCTTGCTGCGGCGGTAGTGACCAGGTCGTATCCACTAGCAACGGCTCACCTCTCTGGCTGCTGAAGATAGGCGCGGTACAAGGGAGTAGGCAAAAGCAAGGTCGGACGTAGCAGAAGGTCGGGGCAGGCAGCAAGGATCGTAGTCAGGGGCAACGGCAGAAGGTCTGGAAACACAGGCAAGGAACACACAAGGAACGCTTTCACTGGCACTAAGGCAACAAGATCCGGCAAGGGAGTGCAGGGGAAGTGAGGTGATATAGGGAAGTGCACAGGTGAACACACTAATTGGGACCACTGCGCCAATCAGCGGCGCAGTGGCCCTTTAAATCGCAGAGACCCGGCGCGCGCGCGCCCTAGGGAGCGGGGCCGCGCGCGCCGGGACAGAACAGACGGAGAGCGAGTCAGGTAGGGGAGCCGGGGTGCGCATCGCGAGCGGGCGCTACCCGCATCGCGAATCGCATCCCGGCTGGCAGCGGAATCGCAGCGCCCCGGGTCAGAGGACGTGACCGGAGCGCTGCCGCGGGGAGAGTGAAGCGAGCGCTCCGGGGAGGAGCGGGGACCCGGAGCGCTCGGCGTAACAGTACCCCCCCCCTTGGGTCTCCCCCTCTTCTTAGAGCCTGAGAACCTGAGGAGCAGACTTTTGTCTAGGATGTTGTCCTCAGGTTCCCAGGATCTCTCTTCAGGACCACAACCCTCCCAGTCCACTAAAAAAAAATTTTTCCCTCTGACCTTTTTGGCAGCTAAAATTTCTTTGACCGAGAAGATGTCCGAGGAGCCAGAAACAGGAGTGGGAGGAACAGATTTGGGAGAAAAACGGTTGAGGATGAGTGGTTTGAGAAGAGAGACGTGAAAGGCATTAGGGATACGAAGAGAGGGAGGAAGAAGAAGTTTATAAGAGACAGGATTAATTTGACACAAAATTTTGAAAGGACCAAGATAGCGTGGTCCCAACTTGTAGCTAGGGACACGGAAGCGGACATATTTAGCGGAGAGCCATACCTTGTCTCCAGGGGAAAAAACGGGGGGAGCTCTTCTTTTCTTATCCGCGAACTTCTTCATGCGTGATGAAGCCTGTAAGAGAGAATTTTGGGTCTCTCTCCATATGATGGAAAGGTCACGAGAAATTTCATCCACAGCGGGCAGACCAGAGGGCAAGGGAGTAGGGAGGGGGGGAAGAGGGTGACGGCCGTACACCACGAAAAATGGGGATTTGGAGGAAGACTCAGAGACCCTGAAGTTATACGAGAATTCGGCCCATGGGAGGAGATCTGCCCAGTCATCCTGGCGGGAGGAAACAAAATGTCGCAAATAATCACCCAAGATCTGGTTAATCCTTTCTACTTGTCCATTGGACTGGGGATGATATGCAGAAGAAAAATTTAATTTAATCTTGAGTTGTTTACAGAGAGCCCTCCAGAATTTAGACACGAATTGGACGCCTCTATCCGAGACAATCTGCGTAGGCAACCCGTGAAGACGAAAAATGTGTACAAAAAATTGTTTAGCCAACTGAGGCGCAGAAGGAAGACCAGGAAGAGGGATGAAATGTGCCATTTTGGAGAATCGATCAACGACCACCCAAATAACAGTGTTGCCACGGGAAGGGGGTAAATCAGTAATAAAATCCATACCAATCAGAGACCAAGGCTGTTCGGGGACAGGCAGAGGATGAAGAAAACCAGCGGGCTTCTGGCGAGGAGTCTTATCCCGGGCACAGATCGTGCAGGCTCGCACAAAGTCCACAACATCCGTCTCCAGAGTCGGCCACCAATAGAAGCGGGAGATGAGTTGCACAGATTTCTTGATACCCGCATGACCTGCGAGATGGGAGGAGTGACCCCATTTGAGGATTCCGAGGCGTTGGCGAGGAGAAACAAAGGTCTTTCCTGGAGGAGTCTGCCTGATGGAGGCAGGAGAAGTGGAGATCAGGCAGTCAGGTGGAATGATGTGTTGCGGAGAGAGTTCAACTTCTGAGGCATCCGAGGAACGAGAGAGAGCATCGGCCCTAATGTTCTTATCGGCAGGACGAAAGTGAATCTCAAAATTAAATCGGGCAAAGAACAGAGACCACCGGGCCTGGCGAGGATTCAGCCGTTGGGCAGACTGGAGGTAGGAGAGGTTCTTGTGGTCGGTGTAGATAATAACAGGAGAACTTGATCCCTCCAGCAGATGCCTCCATTCCTCAAGTGCTAATTTAATGGCTAGAAGCTCTCGATCCCCGATGGAGTAGTTCCTCTCCGCTGGAGAGAAGGTCCTAGAGAAAAAACCACAAGTGACAGCATGCCCGGAAGAATTTTTTTGTAGAAGAACAGCTCCAGCTCCCACTGAGGAGGCATCAACCTCCAATAGGAAGGGTTTGGAAGGGTCAGGTCTGGAGAGGACGGGAGCCGAAGAAAAGGCAGACTTGAGTCGTTTAAAGGCGTCTTCTGCTTGAGGAGGCCAGGACTTGGGATCAGCATTTTTTTTGGTTAAAGCCACGATAGGAGCCACAATGGTAGAAAAATGTGGAATAAATTGCCTGTAATAATTGGCGAACCCCAAAAAGCGTTGGATAGCACGGAGTCCGGAGGGGCGTGGCCAATCTAAGACGGCAGAGAGTTTGTCTGGATCCATCTGTAGTCCCTGGCCAGAGACCAAATATCCTAGAAAAGGAAGAGATTGGCATTCAAACAGACATTTCTCAATTTTGGCATAGAGTTGGTTGTCACGAAGTCTCTGAAGAACCATACGGACATGCTGGCGGTGTTCTTCTAGATTGGCAGAAAAAATTAGGATATCGTCCAGATATACAACAACACAGGAGTATAACAGATCACGAAAAATTTCATTGACAAAGTCTTGGAAGACGGCAGGGGCGTTGCACAGTCCAAAGGGCATGACCAGATACTCAAAGTGTCCATCTCTGGTGTTAAATGCCGTTTTCCACTCGTCCCCCTCTCTGATGCGGATGAGGTTATAGGCGCCTCTTAAGTCCAATTTAGTGAAGATGTGGGCACCTTGGAGGCGATCAAAGAGTTCAGAGATGAGGGGTAAGGGGTAGCGGTTCTTAACCGTGATTTTATTAAGACCGCGGTAGTCAATGCAAGGACGTAGGGAGCCATCTTTTTTGGACACAAAGAAAAATCCGGCTCCGGCAGGAGAGGAGGATTTACGGATAAAGCCCTTTTTTAGATTCTCCTGGACGTATTCGGACATGGCAAGAGTCTCTGGGGCAGAGAGAGGATAAATTCTGCCCCGGGGTGGAGTAGTGCCCGGGAGGAGGTCGATAGGGCAATCATAAGGCCTGTGAGGAGGTAGAGTCTCAGCTTGTTTTTTGCAGAAAACATCCGCGAAGTCCATATAGGCCTTAGGGAGACCGGTTACTGGAGGAACCACAGAGTTACGGCAAGGGTTACTGGGAACCGGTTTTAGACAGTTCTTGGAACAAGAGGACCCCCAACTCTTGATCTCCCCAGTGGACCAATCCAGGGTAGGGGAATGAAGTTGAAGCCAGGGAAGTCCAAGGAGAATTTCCGAGGTGCAATTGGGGAGGACCAAAAGTTCAATCCTCTCATGATGAGATCCGATGCTCATAAGAAGGGGCTCCGTGCGGAAACGTATGGTACAGTCCAATCTTTCATTATTTACACAATTGATGTAGAGGGGTCTGGCGAGACTGGTCACCGGGATGTTGAACCTGTTGACGAGAGAGGCCAAAATAAAATTTCCTGCAGATCCTGAGTCCAAGAAGGCCACTGTAGAGAAGGAGAAGGCAGAGGCAGACATCCGCACAGGCACAGTAAGACGTGGAGAAGCAGAGTAGACATCAAGGACTGTCTCACCTTTGTGCGGAGTCAGCGTACGTCTTTCCAGGCGGGGAGGACGGATAGGACAATCTCTTAGGAAGTGTTCAGTACTAGCACAGTACAGGCAGAGGTTCTCCATACGGCGTCGTGTCCTCTCTTGAGGTGTCAGGCGAGACCGGTCGACCTGCATAGCCTCCACGGCGGGAGGCACAGGAACAGATTGCAGGGGACCAGAGGAGAGAGGAGCCGAGGAGGAGAAACGCCTCGTGCGAACAGAGTCCATATCTTGGCGGAGTTCCTGACGCCTTTCGGAAAAACGCATGTCAATGCGAGTGGCTAGGTGAATAAGTTCATGTAGATTAGCAGGAATTTCTCGTGCGGCCAGAACATCTTTAATGTTGCTGGATAGGCCTTTTTTGAAGGTCGCGCAGAGGGCCTCATTATTCCAGGACAATTCTGAAGCAAGAGTACGGAATTGTACGGCATACTCGCCAACGGAAGAATTACCCTGGACCAGGTTCAACAGGGCAGTCTCAGCAGAAGAGGCTCGGGCAGGTTCCTCAAAGACACTTCGGATTTCCGAGAAGAAGGAGTGTACAGAGGCAGTGACGGGGTCATTGCGGTCCCAGAGCGGTGTGGCCCATGACAGGGCTTTTCCGGACAGAAGGCTGACTACGAAAGCCACCTTAGACCTTTCAGTGGGAAACAGGTCCGACATCATCTCCAGATGCAGGGAACATTGGGAAAGAAAGCCACGGCAAAACTTAGAGTCCCCATCAAATTTATCCGGCAAGGATAAGCGTATCCCAGGAGCGGCCACTCGCTGCGGAGGAGGTGCAGGAGCTGACGGAGGAGATGACTGCTGAAGCTGTGGTAGTAACTGTTGTAGCATAACGGTCAGTTGAGACAGCTGTTGGCCTTGTTGCGCTATCTGTTGTGACTGCTGGGCGACCACCGTGGTGAGGTCAGCGACAACTGGCAGAGGAACTTCAGCGGGATCCATGGCCGGATCTACTGTCACGATGCCGGCTGGCAGGTAGTGGATCCTCTGTGCCAGAGAGGGATTGGCGTGGACCGTGCTAGTGGACCGGTTCTAAGCCACTACTGGTTTTCACCAGAGCCCGCCGCAAAGCGGGATGGTCTTGCTGCGGCGGTAGTGACCAGGTCGTATCCACTAGCAACGGCTCACCTCTCTGGCTGCTGAAGATAGGCGCGGTACAAGGGAGTAGGCAAAAGCAAGGTCGGACGTAGCAGAAGGTCGGGGCAGGCAGCAAGGATCGTAGTCAGGGGCAACGGCAGAAGGTCTGGAAACACAGGCAAGGAACACACAAGGAACGCTTTCACTGGCACTAAGGCAACAAGATCCGGCAAGGGAGTGCAGGGGAAGTGAGGTGATATAGGGAAGTGCACAGGTGAACACACTAATTGGGACCACTGCGCCAATCAGCGGCGCAGTGGCCCTTTAAATCGCAGAGACCCGGCGCGCGCGCGCCCTAGGGAGCGGGGCCGCGCGCGCCGGGACAGAACAGACGGAGAGCGAGTCAGGTAGGGGAGCCGGGGTGCGCATCGCGAGCGGGCGCTACCCGCATCGCGAATCGCATCCCGGCTGGCAGCGGAATCGCAGCGCCCCGGGTCAGAGGACGTGACCGGAGCGCTGCCGCGGGGAGAGTGAAGCGAGCGCTCCGGGGAGGAGCGGGGACCCGGAGCGCTCGGCGTAACACACCTCCTGCCAGAGCTTATTGATCTTAGGACATCCCCAGGACATATGAATAAGGTCCGCCTCTTCTGCCAAACATACCAATATTATGAAGAAATTTAGGAGTCTAAGGGTTCCTAAGGGCCATTTTAATCAATGAGATCTCATGATTCATATTCAAGGTGGACCTATTAATATTTTTAAACACCTCATCCCATTCCTCCTTTTCTATCAATCCCACCTCCTGTGACCATTTTTCTCCACTTTTTGGGCCCATTTTGTCCCGGACAGGTTTTGATAAATCTCCCTAATGCTACATGAGATTAAAGCGTTACTGTCATTAAAAACATATTTTGACATATCTATCACACATGTCGAAAGTTGGATATCACTACTGAGACCAGGACTCACTCCTGAGTTATAAGCCAGAGAAGTGGGCGGCATTGTGCTCCATTCCCTGGCCATGGAAGTCTATGCAGAGAAATGTATGGTTCTCTTGGCCAAGGAGTGGAAGTTATGCTGCCTGCTTCTCCAGCTAATAATTCAGGAGGGTGCGATCACCAACATTTGATGGCTGGCGATAATCTGCTGTGGGTAACGCATGGAGGCCTTGCCCCTTTTCAAACTCACAGCGGGAGATCCGCTGCAGGTTTGAAAAGAAATCCGCTTGTGTGAACGAGCCCTAAGGCAGGGTTCACACTACAGAATTTTCTTCCGGATTTAGGAATTTCAGTCAGCAATGCTGGCAATGAGATTCCGTTGCACAGTGCACACTGTCGAAGCTTGCTCATTCTTTAGGTTGGAATGCATTCAAAAGACTTTGCGACTGAGGGGACTGCAATGTCCTTGCGGTCCTAGCGCCAACTGATTAAGTCTTTGCTGTATGCACTCGAAATCTCCGGATAAAATGTCTCTGTCGGGAAAGTCTGCAGTGTGAAGCTATCCTAACGCTTTAAAATTTTAATTCCATTTTATTGTACAGATTCAATAAAGAAAAACGTAGGTGCACTCACCGCTCAGCGGAGACTACTGCATGTCAGGGTCCGGTATACGGGGAGCTGGATGTCAGCGAAGGAGCAGGAAATGTGGCGCTCAGAGGCTATGCCGGCAGTTTCTCACGTAAGTGCGTGCTTCTTCCGGACTCTAAGTTACATCATCGCGCCCAGGTATTTATCACGCCTGGATAGCATAAAGTTGTCATAGCAATGCATAAACAATAGAAAAAGTACGGGAAGTGCAAAGAATCAAAAAAGTGAAGACACCAGCACCGCATGCACATAAAGGGAAAGACGAGGAACCCAAGTGTATAAAAACCTAGAGGGTAAAGAGAAAGATAATAACAGTAAAGGAAACCAGATACCAGTGTATAAACTTTAGTTTAGTTCTGCATCAGTCTCCTTAATGGATAGATGAAAATATTACTATTTTTGACATTTTTTCTTTCCTCTATATTATTAATTGCACTTTAGTATTTTTATACACTTTCATTTATTCTATATACTGGTATCTGGTTTCCTTTACTGTTATTATCTTTCTCTTTACCCTCTAGGTTTTTATACACTTGGGTTCCTCATCTTTCCCTTTATGTGCATGCGGTGCTGGTGTCTTCACTTTTTAAATCCTTTGCACTTCCCGTACTTTTTCTATTGTTTATGCATTGCTATGACAACTTTACGCTATCCAGCCGTGATAAATACCTGGGCGCGATGATGTAACTTAGAGGCCAGAAGAAGCACGCACTTACGTGCGAAACTGCCGGCGTAGCCTCCGAGCGTCACAATTCCTGCGCCTTCACTGAGATCCAGCTCCCCGTATACCGGACCCCGACTTGCAGTAGTCTCCGCTGAGCGCTGAGTGCACCTACGTTTTTCTTTATTGAATCTTTCGAATACTTGATGCTTGTATGTGTGCACCCCGCAGGAGATACGAAGATAGGTACCGGGGTTTGATCGCAATCCAGTCCAGGTGATATATGCCCTTAGAGTGCTCTCCCCTTTCTTGTCTTTATACACATTCCATTTTATTGTACATTTAAAATTACAATATGATATTTCCCTTGAAGAAGTTTATCACAATTTCAAGCCCACAGTAATGCACATCATTTCCCAAGTAATAATTGTGCACAGATTACATTGTACCTCAATGGTGTTATTCAAAATGGGGAAAGGAGTCGATTTAAAATGCCCTAAAGGAGGGAGCTGATTTATGTCACATGATGTGGGATTGTGAAAAAAATTCAGACCTTTTTGGAAGTTATCTTTTAAAATATCAAGGAGGATTTTGGAGTGGAGATGGAATATAATTTAATCTCAGCAATTTTTGGGATCAGAATAAGGATAAAGGAGAATAAAGATACGGTAGGTTTCCACTACAAGTTTTTTGGCATTTTTTTAGGCCAAGAAAAAAAAAATTGGAAACCTAGCCTTAGGGTACGTTCACATGTTAGCGTATTCACAGCGTACTTGATGCCGTGGATGCACTACCGGCACAAGTAGAGTTATGGCAGCGCATTCTCCCTGCTGCTTCTGTAGCTCTGTGTGTCCACTCGTGACTGGAAGTGGGAAATCTGCAGTCACGAGCGGACGCACAGAGCAGCAGCAGGGAGCTCGCTCTGCTGTAACTTTGTGTGTGCCGGCAGCGCATCCCCGGAGTCAAATACCCTGTGGATGGTTCCCGTGTGAAGGTACCTTTAGGGCGTTATTCTTGAGATATTCTTGAGATAATCCTCATACTTAGGAAATGGTGTGTGCCAGAGGTCTGGGATAGCAGAGAATGGATTAAAATGGTGGAAAAAGTAAAAAGGTATGAACTGATTTACTATCAAAACAAGAAAAAGGGGCCCAGGATCAAAGTAGAATGGGTTAGATGGAGGCAGAATGCTTATCGCTTCCATATCAGGCTGGTAAAGGGGTAAGAGAGGGAAGGGAATAGGGAGGGTGGGGTATGTTTATTTGTGTATTGATTTAGCTATGTATGTGATGTTTTTGTATGTCAGTGTACCTGTCGCCAACGGAAACTTTTGATGTAATGTAGATAATACCATTATATGTATATTTGTAATGTACATTGATTAAAAAATATGTATATTTTTGGTTGAAAAAATGCTGTCTCCAGCTATTGCCAGTTTATGTCTATGAGGAGTCCAAATACAGGAAGTGAGGGCAGGACAAGCATTGGTCTGTGCAGGCTCTTGGATTGTCAATCATCCTGCTATGTGAGACGGGGGCAAGTCATAGAGCCTCAGTGAACAGAGCCCTGCTTTTCCTCAGTGCACAGATCCCTGCTTGTCCACCCTCACTTCCTGTATTTGGACTCCTCATAGAGACACTCTTGCAATAGCTGCAGGGACAAAAATATACACATTTTTTTAACCAATGTATATTAAAAATATACATATAATAGCATTATTTACATTATATAAAAAGTTTTTGTTGACGACAGGTACACTTAAAATGAAAAAATAAAGGTATATAAAAAAAATGCACACACACAATTTTCCAAAAATTCTGTCATTACAAATGTCAAATTCTGTGACACATTGAAAATGTCACAACTTTTGATAGTTACAGTTTTGTGGGCACCAGAGAACCCCTACATAATATATCTTGCAGTCTCAAGTGACAAATCTTTTTAACTTCTTCGATGCCCTTGAGAAGTTCGGCAGACGGGTCATTATGAAGGCGAGCGGTCAGTTCCTCCATTATTTTATGCTTGTCGGACAATTTTGCACAGATGACGAAGGGAAACCCGAACTTCTCCTTGTACCGAGCGTTCAGAAGAGTCATCCTCTCCCGTTCCCCGGACGTTAGGGATGTGAGCCCAGCTTGTCTCTGCTCCTGTTGCGACTCCATTGTTAATGCTCCACTTGTCAATTCTCTGCCAGCCAGGTCCGGGTGACACCTCAAGATGCCTTCTTTTCCTATAAGAAAATATAAAAAGAAATCAAAACTCTACTAAATTTGGTGATATGTCCAATATATTTACATAGGATGAATAGTTTGACATATCTTTTTTTCACACTTTCCAGTGCGGAATAGGATGGCCTTTATGGAGTGCTACCAGTAAAAGGCTTTGTTGGTAGGGTTGTGATTATATGGCAATAAAAACACTTGGTCGCTACACTGGGTAACCAGGAGAATAATGCAATAAGCTTGTGGAATTTATGGCTTCCCTCAAGCAGAGACAAGATAAGAACTTGAGGATATATACAGTCTTTTCAAGCCGAGTCCTTCAAGGCTTTGATGTGTTTCAACCTACAGAGCGACTCCATTCTTATTCTACTCTTGTTTGGTGGAAATGTCCCGGAACTATTGTTGGACGTTGGGAAATATTTGCCAAAGTCACTGTATGTTTTTTCCCCCTGCCCCTTATAAGAGGGGGTTGTTGATATCCTATTGTCAACCAAAAGTGACCATTGTTGTCCTTGCTCACACTTTATTTTTGCTTTCGACATAGCTTCCTATTTGCAACATGACTTCCACATAATAGCTGTTCATTTATAATTATTGTATATTTGTAGCTAAAGATTTTAAGGCAGTGTTGTCCAAACCATGTGCCTCCAGTTGTTGCAAAACTACAACTCCCAGCATGCCCGGACAGCCTTCGGCTGTCCAGGCATGCTGGGAGTTGTAGCCTTGCTACATCTGGAGGCATATGGTTTGGAAAACACTGTTTTTAGGGTACGTTCACACGCACGGATTTTAGCAGCGTATTTGGCTGCGGATACGCAGGTGAAGGCCCCGCTCTATGCTGGCTTTACATGTGCCTGCTGGTAGCGGCACTACGCCGCTACGAGCAGACACACTGCAGCGATGTGCGCGGTGTACTCGCACATCGCGCCCGCTCTCCCTGCTCTGAGCTATGCAGAGAGCTCCCGCGATGTGCGAGTATACTGCGACTCGCACATCGCAGTGTGCCTGCTGGTAGCAGCGTATTGCCGCTACCAGCAGGCACATGTAAAGCCAGCATAGAGCGGGTCTTCACCAGCAGATCTGCAGCGTAAAATCCGCTGAAAATCCGCGCGTGTGAACGTACCCTTAGGGCACGTTCCCACATGGCGTACTTTGCTGCGTATTTGATGCTGCGTATTTTCTTTCCCATTGAAGTCAATAACTAGCGAAATACGCAGTTGATTTTGCTTCCCATTGACTTCAATGGGTAGGAAAATACGCAGCAGCAAATACGTAGCAAAATAGGGAACGCACCCTTAGGCTAAGTTTCCACTTGTTTTTTTTTCTGGCAGTTTTTGGATATCTGCCCCTGCAGTTTTTGAGCCAAAGTCAGAAATGGATCAATAAGGGAGGAGAAGTTCAAATCCTTCCTTTATATGTCCTATTCCTTTTGAATACATTTCTGACTTTGGCTCAAAAACTGCAGTGGCAGATATCCAAAAACTGCCAGAAAAAAACCAAGAAACTTAGCCTTAAGGTTATTTCAGCCAAATCTTCTCCTTTCCCCTGGTTGAACATGTTGGACATACACCCTTTATATCCTTATCACAAGAATGTATGAAAGCCAATTTTTGCCAAATCTAATTCCTCTGGAAGTTCTAGAAATATATATATATATATATATATATATATATATATATATAAACATAATGGGGAATATTTATCAACATTTGTGTAGAGAAAGAGTGGTGCAGTTGGCCATAGCAACCAATCAGACCGCTTCTTTCATTTTGCAGAGGCCTTTTCAAAAATGAAAGAAGCGATCTGATTGGTTGCTATGGGCAACTCAGCAACTTTTCCTCTGGACAGGTTTTGATAAATCTCCCCCCATATATTTTTGGTCAATCTGCAGTATATTAAACATTATCAGGTCAGGTCCAGATTATCAGTTATTATTTACATGTCTTTTTTGTATGTCTCTCGCTTCTGTATTTGGCTGACAAATCCCTCTGTTCTGCTGCTTACTCTGTGATGTCCCAGTATGGGATGATGTGGCTCCGTAATGTCCTTCTGTCCTGTCAGGCAGAGTCCCTGCATGTCTCCAGGGCTCCCCTGCAGCATACCCCCATTATATATATATAGGTTTGCCTCATTTAATGTACTGTTGCTTTAATGTTTGTACCCCATGATTGTTACCCAGAGGGCTCCAGTGACCAGGTGACCCCCAAGTGACCTATGGGCTCCTTGCACAGCAACCAGGGGAGGGGCTGCAATCTCTCTCTTAGCTCATTGCTCTTCTGCTGTATGCTGAGGTCCAGTGCAGTCGTCTCAGTGTTTGTGTCCAGAGCATTGGAGGCCTCAAGCCTAAAGTCCTACAAGTCGGTCATCAGTAAATCAAGTCATCTTATTGTCAGTCACCATCTCTGTCAAGTCAAGTCCATCTGTCACCGTGGCCTGCACTAAAGTCAGTCTAACTACTGCAAGTCACAGCAAGCCTGAGAGGTCCCCCTGTGTCAATGGTCCCTTCCCTGGGATATTTGGCTTTACTGCAAAGACTATATCACCTGTCTTGCCTCAGTAAAGCTGCCATTATCCCTAATCTGGCGTTGGTGTCTTCATTGCCCCTGCCTAACCCAGGATCAGCAGTATTACCTTCAGGTGGTTTAGGCTAAACCACGCCCTGGCGTCACAACAAGAAGGGGTTAATACCATCTGCCCCTTGGGCCATAACATCTGCCCTGCACCTCACACTCCGACACCACAACTCATTCGGACATCCACTGTTTAGGAAGGGGCTTCTCTGAGGTAACTTTTTACCATTTCTACTGTCCACTAGATCCACTATTTGCTTTGGTTAAATAAAAAAATGCATCAAAAACAGCTGCGTGTGCCACCAACCAAAAGTCAGTTGTACGGTTTATTAAGAAAAATGGACTCCAAACAGCATATCTCCCAACTTTTGCTGAGAGAAGAGGGACAAGCCACGCCCCTGACCACTCCCTCAGCCACGCCCCTAACTACTCCCTCAGCCATGCCCCTAACTACTCCCTCAGCCATGCCCCTAACTACTCCCTCAGCCATGCCCCTAACTACTCCCTCAGCCATGCCCCTAACTACGCCTGTACATGGGGAATGGAAATACCTATTTAGGGTATGTTCACACGTACAGGATCCTGCGCAGATTTGATGCGCAGGATTTCTAACTGCCCATTAGAAGCTGTGCTCAGTCATTTAGTTTACATTGAAATCAACAGCAGAAAATTCTGTGCATCAAATCTGCGCAGGATCCTGTATGTGTGAACGTACCCTTAATGTTCTATTCACACGTACAGTATTCTGCGCAGATTTGATGCGCAGGATTTTCTGCTGCAGGTTTCAATGTAAACTGAAAACAGCTTGAAATCCCATGCATCAAATCTGCGCAGAATACTGTACTTGTGAATAGACCCTAAAGGTGCATTTACACCACATTTCTTTAAAAAGTTACTATATTCGGCTGGGAAATGTCAAAACTGGGCGCTCTCATATCACAGATGGACCCGGCCCCCATCTGAATTATTTGCATGAGCCGACTGGAGTCAGATAGCGGCTGGACTGAAAACCGGGGTATGTGGAAACCGGATATGGGGCAAAAATGGGCCGACCGGAGTCACTATCTGACTTCACTCAGCTCATTCAACAGAATCAGATAGGAGCCAGGTCCAGCTGTGATACGGGAGCGCCCAGTTTTGACATTTCCCTGCCAGATCCGGTGACCATATGAATATTGTCCAAACCTGGCAGCCATATACTTTCCTTTGCCCCGTTGGTCCTCTGGTCCAGGACCCACTTCCATAGGCCATAGCCCTAAGCCATTGTTTCCCAACCAGAGTGCCTCCAGGTGTTGAAAAACTACAACTACCAGCATGCCTGGACAGAACAGGGCTGCCAAAGGCTGTCATAGCATGCTGGGAGTTGTAGTTTTGCAACATCTGGAGGCACTCTGGTTGGGAAACACTGCCCTAAGCAGTAAGTCCCCAACAGAAGAAGCAGTGGAGCACAGAAGCTGTAGATAGCTGACACAGAGGCTGTGGCTGGGCCGGCTAGACTCCTCCTCGTGCTCCAGTCCTCCAGCTGTCCCGCTGCTGCCTCTCCTGGAAACCATTGCTTTTACAGTGGCAGTGGTTGCCAGCCCTAGAAGACCCCCGTTGGCCATCAGTAAGTAAATTAGAAATGGTACATGGGAATGTCGCGCTGGATCCTGGCATGACGGGAGTCGTATATTAGCAACAGCTGGAGGTTCGGGCTCTGTACAGAGTGTAAGTGATTTATGTGAGAGACAGTGACTAGAGATTTTATGCAGCACAGGCCGGAGTTATTTACTGAAAGCTACTGCCAGCTTTACAAGAAAATCCTGCAGAGTCGGGAGGTTAACTTGCAAGCAGGACTGGTGGAAGGATTTTTGCCACCCTAGGCAAAAGCCAATTTTGCCGCCCCCTTAACTCCACCTATTGGTCCCGCCTTTTGACACGCGCCACCTTACTACTGGGGTGACACACTGTAACAAACTTCCTTATGTAATCTCCTTACTACTGGCGTGACACACTATAACAAACCTCCTCATGTAATCTCCTTACTACTGGGGTGACACACTGTAACAAACCCCCTCCTCATGTAATCTTCTTACTACTGGGGTGACACACTATAACAAACTTCCTTATGTAATCTCCTTACTACTGGGGTGACACACTGTAACAAACCTCCTTATGTAATCTCCTTACTACTGGGGTGACACACTGTAACAAACCTCCTTATGTAATCTCCTTACTACTGGGGTGACACTCTGTAACAAACCCCCTCCTCATGTAATCTCCTTACTACTGGGGTGACACACTGTAACAAACCTCCTCATCATGTAATCTCCTTACTACTGGGGTGACACACTGTAACAAACCTCCTCATCATGTAATCTCCTTACTGCTGGGGTGACACACTGTAACAAACCTCCTCATCATGTATTCTCCTTACTACTGGGGTGACACACTGTAACAAACCTCCTCCTCATGTAATCTCCTTACTACTGGGGTGACACACTGTAACAAACCTCCTCCTTATGTATTCTTCTTACTACTGGTATGACACACTGTAACAAACCTCCTCCTCCTCATGTAATCTCCTTACTACTGGGGTGACACACTGTAACAAACCTCCTCCTCCTCATGTAATCTCCTTACTACTGGGGTGACACATTGTAACAAACCTCCTCATGATGCCTATGGTGTCCTGCCCCAGCAGCGATCCTCTTTCATAGCGGCAGCGTCAGGCCCAGGAAGCACCCAGGTCCAGTGTGTCACACTGCTGCTCAGCGATTTGCTGGCTGAGGCGGGACATCGTTGTGGCCAGTGATTTGCTGAGCGGCAGTGTCACACACTGGACCCGGGTGCTTCTTGGGCCTGACATTCACGCTGCCACTATGAAAGAGGATCGCTGCTGGGGCAGGACACCACTGGAATGCAGGGGGTGAGTAAGTCTATGTTCACACATCAATGTGCACACATCAGAATTTCCATACAGAATTCCGCAGCAGCAGAGTCCCATTGATTTCAACGGTATTCTGCTGTGCACATAGCAGAATTCATGTGGCGCAGAAATTCAGATTCCGCAGGAAAATACATTGCCGTCTATGAGAATACGCATTGCCGAGTGGTCCTAGGGTGTAATGAAGAAAACTGTGTCCCTGTAGTGGAATGGACCGGCATGTTATGCCGAAACTTCGTTGTCGGGGAAATGTTAACATTTCTTACTCACTCCTATGCCCCCGCGCTGCCTCTGGTGTCCTGTCCTCCGCAACGATCCTCTTTCGTTCCTTTTTTTTACTTACTTAAAATCTGTGTTTCATACCTTGATTTCTTGTGTAAAAGTTTTAAATTGAGCCATATCTTCCGACAAATAAAGCCATACAAAACACAGATAAATTGATAAATTCCCCCCACAGACTTGATAGAAGGGGAGCCCCTTGTCAAAACCCCCTTTTTCTTAGCCATAGTAGAGAGCACCTGCAAAGAACAGCTGTCACCATTCTGTAGATCAGGTTGTATTGCAGTTTCCAGTCCAATTATTAAAGTCTTCCATTTCTTATTGTTAGAAAGTGATGTGATGCAGTTACAAACCACAATGCAATCTCAACAACAACCTGATAGTATGGTTTTAGGCTATGTTCACACACTGTAAAGTGAAAACAAAGAAATGGCCATAAAATAGGTATAAAAGGATTCAAATAATGTGTAGGTGTAAGATATTGTGGCCACATTGTGAGAAGAAAAAACCCACATTGTAAATACAGGACTCTGTATTACTATAAGTGTGTGTCTAGAGGGCAGCATGTTGGCTCAGTGATTAAAGTGTACCTGTCATAGAGCAAAAAAAAAAGAAAAAACAGTGATATGTTACTCAGTACCCAATCCTGATAATTTGCATATAATTTTTATGTGTCTCGGACCTATATATCCAGAGATATAAGCATTTATCTGCTGGTGAGTTACTTTTTCATTGTGCAGGCTGGAGGGGGCGTGTCAGTCTGTCTCCCTCACAGGAGCAAGCCTGTGCAGTCAGCCAATCAGGACTCTCTACTCTGTAACCCTTTCCTCTCTGGTTTTATGCTGTGTCATGTGTCAGAGGAAGATACTTGGAGCTTGCCTGCAGTAATCAGAAGACATTATGGTGAATTCATAACAGGATAAAATGTATAAATATAAGAATAGATCTTTATAAAATTAGTGCAAGGATTTTTTAGATACAAGTACAGCATTTTTATGAATACATGTTCTATCTGTTTTATCTTCTCCTAGTAAAGCTGGATGCTATCCCGTACCCTTGCTGCCCTGTCTGGCAGCCTTCCTTCAGTGCCCCCTGGGCTCCTTTGTACTTGTGTGGTGTCCTGGTACCGTATTGTATACGTTACCTTTGTAGAGGTCCCCATAGTCAGAGTCCCTAGGACGTCGGGGTCCCTCTTCTGTAGTTATCCCCTTGTCACCCCTCAGTTAGTCAATGATTATATAGAAGTTCTTATAAGTATAAGTATAGATATATGTATATATAAATATATATATATATATATATATATATATATATATGTAATTGCCTACCTATTCAAGCATAACAGGACCTGCGGGTCACGTGATTAGGTTGGAACTCTATGGTTTTGCTACAGGACCTTTGGAGGTTCCCGTGACGTGTTCACCCACAATGCACTGTAACGGTGAGTGACAGTCTTTACAGACCAATCCAATATGGCCGGCCCCTGCCCATATAAGGGACCTGCGCCATCTTGATCCCTCTCTTGGGTTGCTGACTCTGGAAGAGGTAGGACCTCCGCAGCTTACAAGGTGATTTACTAGGCCAAAGCCTTGCGGCCTAGGCCTCTAGCACAGCGGATAGACAAAGCAATTCCCCGCTACTCACCGCAAGATCACTGGACCTAAACGCACCCCTAAATCCAGCCGATCTTTGCTATACAATTGAGCTTATCTAAACCCAACCGACTGTCAATCGCTGCTCAAGCTATATGCAAAGAGACTCTGTTATCTGGACTGTTACTATTGCTGCATGTAGTTGGCCTCCTGTAAATTGTTGGCTTCCTATACAAAGTTGGCCCCTCTGTACCTTGTTGCCCCTATACATAGTTGGCCCACTGTACATAAGTGCCCCCCTATAGGTAGCTGCCCCCTCAAGATTAATAAAAAGAAAACAAAAAAAGAAATATTCCCCTGGGTCTTCCGCAGACCCGTTCACATCGCAAAATTCAACCACTGAAATTGATCCACCAAAAGAATAAACATGTTCATTCTTTCGGCGGAATTACGCATGCACTGTCCTACCGCTGAAGGATTCCTTAGTGTGGATATACCCTTAAAGGGGTACTATCCTGGAAAACTTTTTTTTTTTTTTAAAGCAACTGGTGCCAGAAAGTTAAACAGATTTGTAAATGACTTCTATTAAAAAATCTTAATCCTTCCAGTACTTATCAGCTGCTTTATGCTCCACAGGAAGTTCTTTTCTTTTCGAATGTCCTCTGTCTGACCACAGTGCTCTCTGCTAACACCTCTGTCCATTTTAGGTACTTTCCAGAGCAGGATAGCTTTGCTATGGGCATTTGCTCCTACTCTGGACAGTTCCTAAAATGGACAGAGGTGTCAGCAGAGAGCACTGTGTTCAGACAGAAAAGAAATTAAAAAAGAAAAGAACTTCCTCTGGAACATACAGCAGCTGATAAGTACTGGAAGGATTAAGATTTTTAAATACAAGTAATTTACAAATCTGTTTAACTTTCTGGCACCAGTTGATTTAAAAAAAGAAAGGTTTTTCCAGTGGAGTACCCCTTTAAATTGATAACTGAATGGATTTTTTTTTACTACAAGACCGCTTGGACCCCACGTACTCTATGCGTTGTTTTTGCTATGGCGAGTCGTCGTCTGCATGTTATCTTTTACGGTATATTGCGGCTCTTCATGCAATAAAAGAAAAAAATGTGAACCAACGTAAACGAGTGGAAAACAACTAATTAAAGGGCAATGTACGAAGGAAATGGAAATGAAGGTTTCTCTGTTATTACACGCTTGGGTTGTACTCACTGCAGGGCGATCATGATAAACAGGATGCCTGGGACTGCAATGTGCCTGGAGCCGCCTCATATTCCTCTTTGAAATTCAGATTTCAGACATAAGAGTATACACTTAGAATCCTGCAGCACCCAAGGTAGAACCCTAGCATTGGAGTGAGGAGGCCTAGCCCCTAGTTATGTAGGATATTATAAATTGCATATAAAGCTAATAGGTGGGAAATAACCCCTAAATCTATATTGTCCGGCAACAAGTGTCCTGCCACATTTCCTCGACTTAAATGGTACCTGTCACAAAATTAACTAAATCAGGTTATGTTCCCTAACTACACCTAACACCCCCCCCCCCTGCCCTTTAAATAATTTTAAGAGCTTTAATGAAGGTCTGTTTTGTACCTATTCTTCTTGCTCACAGAGTAAGCTGCCGGCAAGAGGATGTGGGCTTGCCCCAGCAGGCGCTACGTCACTGAAGCCTGCTGGGGGGACCGCTTTCGCCCTCAGTTCCATGGTGGTACACAGAGGCTGGAGCTGCAGGGAAGCAGTGGAGAAGCTACTGGCCGGCAGGGAGAAGATGAGAACTTCTTCCTCTGTCACCTGTCTCCAGTCGGCCATGTCCGTAGCTGCTGCGGGCACATCGCTTGCTCTCTCCCGCCGGTCTGGGAAGGGAGCGGCGCTATGCTGGTCATGTGTCCCGGCTGCAGTCAGATTTCAGACTCATGCCAGGCCAGCAGCATGAGTATGAAATCTAGCGGCCGGGACATGTAGGGAGACCCCTAGTGGTGGGGTTTACCAAGTTAAAATAAACATAAAAATATATATATTTTTAAATAACATGTATTTAGAAACCTAATAGAAATTGATTTCTTAACAATATATAAAAACTTTTTTTAATGATAGGTACCCTTTAATGTTCTAGGTCTATGGTTTTCAAATGGTGGACCTCCAGATGTTGCAAAACTACAACTTCCAGCATGCACGGACAGCCGTTAGCTGTCTGGGCATGCTGGAAGTTGTAGTTTTGCAACATCTGGAGGACTACCATTTAAAAACCATTCTCCTAGGCCATGAAAAAGCCTACTAAGGTGTCAAAACTTGGGTTAACGTTGGCTGAACAGATGGTTTACAACCTACAGAGACAGGAGATGACCAGACGCATTCAATTGATTCTATGCAGATTTCTATTAGCCGGATCTGCGTTGGCTATTGTGACCACTTCCCTACATATCTGCAGCATTATGATATAGCCCTGGCCATGCTATTGGTAGTCAATACAGAACACTTCAGTCAGCATGCTTGTATATTCAGGAATGGAAGTATACCCAACAGGGGTGTAACTATAGGGGGTGCGCCTAGGAGGGGGCCTGAGGGGCCCTTAAGATCCTTTTTTTTTGCTATGCTAAGAATGAAACATTATAGTTGGGGGCCTGGTAACAGTTTGTACATTGGGGTCCAGCATCTTCAAGTTATATCACTGCCAAAAAATCTTGCACAATTTACAATTCAAATGATATTGACTTGCTACCTATTTGAGGTAATAAATGTACTTAACAGGCTGATCCCACAGCTTCACCCTCTCTAGACCTTAATGTGGTGTCCCGGTACAGGACATGGTCCTGTACCCTTCCTAAGTCCCCTCAGGAAGAGTCCCTGCAGTCTATAGGGCTCTCCTTCAGGGCTTCACCCCTTACTCATCAGTTCCTGCTTCATACAAATGCATTGTAAATGTATTGTGCATATTGTTTACTGTATATAAAGTTTGTACAAATGTATAAAATGTATGGGACCTTCTGGGGACATGTGATCTACTGTCATGTGATGTACCCAGAGTTCCCTGGGTACAGGACCTACAGGCTTTGCAACCAATGGGCTTTAGTCCAGCCCCCCTAGTATATAAGGGGCTGTAGTCTCTAAATTCACTCTCTTGATTCCTGGATACAAAGCAAGCACAATCTCAGCATATACTACTAAATTCATCTTAACTAGGCCAAAGCCTAAGGAACCTTCAGCCACTTCAAAACGTGAGTTATCAAGCTCTATCTACAATTCTAGTGACTACTACTCAACTCAAGTATACAATTAGTAGCACAGTGGCCTGCATAAATCGCAATACTACAAGTCCCAGCAAGCCTGTGAGGTATCCTGCATCCCGGTTGCCTCTTGAGAAACTGCATAACTGTAAAGACTTTTCCAAAAGAAGTTTAAGTAAAAGTTCCAGTTATCTGCACAATTCCTGCTGTGGACATTCCTTTATTGCCGGCCGTTTCTGGGTTGGTTGTCGGCAGGGCCTTAAATAGAAAACAACCACATCCTGGCATTACGACAAATCAGGGGTTAATGACACCTTCCCCCACAGGGTTAATACCACCAGATCTCGCTACACCATTGCAACACCCCAGACACCACATAGCTTTTGGCGTCCTACAAACAGGTGTGTGCCTTTAATATCTCAGCTACTCTGACCACCCGCCATGAAAAATGGGTGTGCACCGTTATTACAAGTGCCATAGTCCCCCCTCTATTCAGAACTGTGTATCCAAATCTGTGCAGTATTGTTGCGTGCCACGATGGAAATTGCGCAAAATTGTACAGGACATTGTTGCTGAAATTGTGCTTTGCCGGGGTGCTAGAAAAAGTAAGGGGGGAGGGGACAAATTCTGTGTGTTCGCTGCAGTACCTGAAAGAGTTAAAGTCAGTTCTGGGCCTTCCCGCGCGTGCGAACAGCCGCAGCTCCTCCCCGTTGCTCCTCCGCAGGCACGCCTCCAGTGCCGGCCGGAAGGAACGAAAAGTCCCCCCCTGTGTTGCCGAGGGGAAGTATTTCTTGCCCGGACCAAACCGGAAGCCCTCCGGGCACAGCAAAAATCAAAAGCTCTGGCAGCTGCGCCCACATTACTATAGTGCACCCCACTGCATAGACTCTGCAGACATCGGGACAAGGGTTCAGGCAGCACAGCGGTCAGCAGAAACCTCAGAAGCAAGCTGCACAGATTGCCACAGCACACCACAACTCATCTTAAAGAGCAAGCATACCTTAATTGCCCAGCAGCGACAGCGCACACTATCACGTCTACTGGACATCGCACACAAGACTACAGGTCAGCACACTCTCTTAAAGTCGACAAGATGTCAGCGCCTACTCCACCACCACCTGACCCACAGGATGGAGGTGCTCCTGTGACTCCGCCATAGGGATCACCACAGTCTGCAAGGAGAATGTTGCCCTCTTAACCTCCAGTTCAACGTTACAGCCTGGGAGCTCCTGTAGCCGCACCTGTCTTCTTGGGGAATCCCGTGCTCCCCACCTATAATGGGGATCCTTTCACCCTGCGAGACTTCAAGGAGAAGATACAGAGTTTCTTTGTTTTTTATTCTTTTTGCCCTAACCAGCAGGGGCAGTTACTTATGGGACAGCTACAGGGATCAGCATTGGAAGAGGTCCGCACCTGGCCAGCCTCCGACAAGGCCACAGTGGAGCCAGGGTGCCACTCTCAAGGGGGGTGCCAGGGGCGGACTGACCCGCCGCTGCCGCTGCTGAGGTCCGGGACGCTCGTCCCAGATCCCCAGCAGACAGCGCTACATTCTCCTGTATGCGCGATACACGCACATACAGGAGAACGCGTCCCCTGTGTGTGAGTCGCATCTGCAGCTACACAGAGGAGACGTGACCTCCGCCCCCCACGCAGCATGCAGTACAGGCGCCGGTGACGTCACTCATCGGCGCCTGTACTGTGGAGGGGAGAAGACGCGGGCCCTGCATCTGAAGGAAATCACTGCGTGGGATATCAGGTGAGCAACTTTTTTTTTTTTTTTTTAACCCTGCCTATACCTATAGGGAAGGGGGGGGGGTTCTCTGCATATACTTATAGGGAAGGGGGGAAGAGGGGGGGGCTCTGCATATGCTGTACCTATAGGGAACGGGGGGAGAGGGGAGGCTCTGCATATACTTATAGGGAAGGGGGGAGAGGGGGGGTGCTCTGCATTTACTGTACCTATAGGGAAGGGGGGAGAGGGGGGCCCAACAAAGGGTCCGCCCCGGTGCCAAATGCTCTAGGTACACCCCTGAGTGGAGCAGATTTTTTAGGGACTATACCAAGTGTTCTAGTCTCACTCCCCATCTGAGGTACATCTATACCAGTACGAAAGACGGCAGAAACCAGGTGAGACCCTTCGGGCCTATGCTGTAGCGTTGCAAAATGGGTTAGAGACTGTCCAGAGGTTAGAAGGCATCACGCCCGAGTAGGGTAACAAAGTACTCATGGACAGATTTATAGATGGGGTGCAAAACAAGTGGGACAAGGCCCAACTTAGAATGCTGGCGGTGCAGAACCCTAACTTGTCTTTCCCTGCCTTCAAGAGGTTGGCCATAAAAGTCATTGAATCAGGGTCCGAGGCAGAAGAAGTTAGTGCCCCCTCCATTGAAACGTTAGGAGCCTCTGCCAGGCCAGCACCACCATCATCACCTGCTCCTGCACCATTACCTGCCCCTACAAGCCCTGCGGCCTCAGACTTACAGAGTGTACAACAGGACATTGATCAGTTAACTAAGGCCGTTAAAGAACTGGTGAGCACGTCTAGTCCACCTAGTCAAGAGACACCTCCACCTAGAAAACCTGCTCCCTGTCCTGCCAATCCACTTCATTACTCCCCTGTTAGGCCTCCAGGGACTCAGAGACCCTTCTGCAACCATTGCAATAAAGCCGGGCATTGGAAACGTGAGTGTTGTCAAGGACTGGCCTACCCCACGCACAGTGAAGGACATCAGGAGCTTCCTGGGATTCGCTGGCTACTACCGGCGCTTCATCCCTCACTGGGCCCCTTACAGCTCTTCTCTGGGGTACTACGAAGGAAAACTATAACGGAAGACTTCCGATTCAGTGGGCCAAGGAACAAGAAACAGTGTTCCGGGCTTTGAAGTACCTGCTCACCGAGCCATCTATCCTGGTGTATCCTGATTATTATGGTCAGCCCTTCAGGTTGTACACAGATGCCAGCTTCGAAGGCCTGGGTGCTGTTCTATCCCAGGTGCAAGAAAGTAAAGAAAGGGTGATAGCCTATGCCAGCAGACATCTGCAAGGAGCGGAAAAGAACAACTCCAATTACAGTTCCTTCAAGCTGGAGCTCCTCGCCTTGGTCTGGGCAGTGATTGAGAAGTTTAAGGACTATCTAGCAGCTACCCCTTTCACCGTGTACACCAACAATAACTCGTTGGCAAATCTGAACACAGCTAAATTGGGAGCCATTGAGCACTGTTGGGCCTCCAGACTGGCCAACTACGACTTCAACATCAAATACCGAAGTAGCAAGTCTAATGTGAACGCGGATGTGCTATCCCGTATGGCCCCTGGCAAAGAACCACCTGTTGAGGACGAGTGGGAAGACGTGGAGATGCCCCCATTCTATCAGAGGTTTGTGAGTCAGAATTTCCTGACTACACAGGGAGACGGCGAACCTGGGTCTACCAAGGTTCTCGAGAACCTCTATACATGGAAGACTCTACAGGACAAAAGTTGAGTCATGGGGGATCTGTTGGACTACCTACTCCTGAAGAAGGTACCAACCCGTCTACGCCGGTCTCAATGTGATTATGAATTGAAGAGGTTCTGGCGACAGAGAAAACGACTGTTTATCCACAAAGGACTGCTGTACAGGAACTCGTTGGATCCAGTCTCTGGTGAACGACTCCATCAGATTCTGATTCCCAGAAGGGATGCTGCAATGGTCCTAAATTCCTATCACGATCAGTTGGGACACTTTGGAATCCACAAAACCGAAGCCACAATCAGACAGAGGTTCTATTGGATTGGGATGCGAGGAGACATTGAAAAGTGGTGCGGTGAATGTACTGTCTGCAACGTCACCAAGAAACTCCGCAAGGATGCGAGAGCACCACTTCATTCCATCCAAACTGAAAGGCCCAACTAGCTGGTCACCTTGGATCATGTGAAGTTATCCTCTACTCGGTCTGGATACACCTACGCTCTTACCATGGTAGACCACTACTCCAATTGGGTAGTGGTAGTGCCTGTCAAGGACCTCACGGCGAAGACTGCTGCGCAGATGTTCTATTCCAACTGGGTCCAGACCCTGGCATGCCCAGAGTCGGTCCTCACAGATCGGGGAACAGCCTTTGAAGCCCAACTGTTCCAGGAACTGTGCCAGTTTCACGACTGCAAGAAGCTCCGGACTACAGCCTACCACCCCCAGGGAATGGCTTGTGTGAACGCAACAACCAGGTCTTCATACACATGTGCGAGCAGCGTCAGTATCAAAGCACGAAGAGTGGCCCGGGCTATTGCCTGAATTGTTGGAGATATACAATAACACCATCCACTGCTCCACAGGGTACACTCTCTTCTTCTTAATGATGGGACGGCATGGGCAACTTCCCAAGGACCGAGCGTTTGGGTTACAAGCATCCTTCAACAACTCTCCACAAGTCTCGCAAGACTGGGCCTCTGATCATCAAAGGAGAATTCAGGAAGCTAAGGAGATTGTTGAGAAGAAGATGGGCCAGGCCCAGGAATGCAGGCAGAGAGACTACAACCGCCACGCATCTGCTAAGCCGTTACAACTGGGAGACAGGGTTTGGCTAATGAAGTTCCCCAGAACGCACAAGTTGGATTCCATCTGGGAGACGGAACTTTATACTATAACTGCCATGCCATACCCGGACTCAGATGTTTACGAGGTCCAGAAGACTGGATTTGAACCGCAGGTGGTTCATCGGAACAGAATCAAATGGTGCCTCAGAGTGGACCTACCTGAACCTCCTCCTCCTCCTGCTCCCTCAGCTGCTAGACCCGGCAGGGAATGTGTTCCAGGAGAAGGGTTCCATCCGTCGATGGACATACCAATGTTCTCATCCAATCAGCCTGCAGTGTTCTGTGCAATGCCCTATCCAGCTCCAGCACAGCCGTCTTTGGTTTCCTCACCTGCTGTAAGCGTCTCCCGTGGCAACTTCTGTGAGTCAAGATCCGACCTCACCGATCCCCACGGATCCCCTCAGTCCAAGACCAAGTGCAACGCCTGACTCCAGCCTTCAAGCTGGTCCCTCGGGGACTGAAGCAACAAGAGTTCCAGAAGAAGAAGGCACTCCTGAAACCCAAGAGGTTGTGTTGCATCGGTCTCAAAGGTCAGCACAAGGGAAGGTACCAATCAGATATCAAGAGTGACTTCACATATGTTCATAAAATTCAGTGAACACATAATTCAGTACATAAACTTCAGTAGTGTACATTCAAAGTCCAGTACACATAACTAATAACATATACTCATAAGAAAAGATAGGTATATGAATATATCTCACAAACAAACAAGAAAATTAGTCTTAGGGACTGTAACATGTTCTATATCAGTCCATACCACTGTTATGCACAAAATGTCATGTACTAATATGTTCTTTTGTCTTTATGTGTTCAGGATGCTTTTGTGGCCAGAAGGTATTCCTGTAGCTAACTAAAAAATAAATAAACGTATCCAGCAAGGTAACAGTATTCTTAATTGTTATCTAGATCCAGAGTTCTAGGGGTAAGTGTGTGGTACTGATTAGTGTTGCTCATGAATATTCGCAATTCGAATTTTATTCGCGAATATCGCATATTCGCGAATTCGCGAATATTCGCGAATATAGCGCTATATATTCGTAATTACGAATATTTGTTTTTTTATTTATTTTTTATTTTTATTTTTTTCACAGTACACATCACAGTGATCATACCTCTCTGCTTCCAGCTTATGTGGTGTAAGGAGGCTCTAATACTACTGTGTGAGACCGGTGTGCGAATTTTCGCATATGCGAAAATTAGCATTTGCTAATTTTCGCATATGCGAATTTTTACCTATGCTAATTTTTGTATATGCAAATTTTCGCATATGTTAATATTCGCACACTCGAATATTCGCATATGCGAAAATAAAACGAGAATGTTACGAATATGCGAATATCTGCGAATATGATGAATATTCGTCCATATATTCGCGAATATTCGCGAATTCGAATATGGCCTATGCCGCTCAACACTAGTACTGATAGACCCTAGTAGCTAAGGCATTGGGCAGAAAGCCTCAGGCAACCCAATCCGCAACCAGTGTGTAACAAAGGAAATAATATGTGGTATTATATCAAATATATGTCAATAAAAAGGTAACAGTGATATTAGTTTCAGTATGTAGAAGCATTACAGTCATTATACATACTTCATGTCAAGTGTCAGTCAAAAATGTTCTAAAGTCATAGTCAAATATCTACATGTCAGTCAAATGTCAGACATAAATCAAATATCAAATGTCATGTTATTGGTGTTATTGGTGTTATTTTAGTAAGTCCTAAAAAGAAAAAATGTATTCATCCCATCCTGTTTGCGAATAAGTGCCAGCCATCCTGTTCGTTAATAAGTTCCAGAGCATGTATGGACATTATTTAAATGCGCAGAGACTCTATATTTTTTTTTATAATTTTTTGTCATTGTCAGCCTGAACTGGGACATTTGGATTAATGCTTCAGGACTGCATTCAGCCCTATGGCCATTTCGTTCCTCTCCTTAAGGGGACGACTTTTGTAGAGTATGGGGGTTTGCGGTGTCCCGGTACAGGACATGGTCTTGTACCCTTCCTATGTCCCCTCAGGAAGAGTCCCTGCAGTCCATAGGGCTCTCCTGCAGGTCTTCACCCCTTACTCATCAGTTCCTGCTTCATACAAATGCATTGTAAATGTATTGTGCATATTGTTTAGTATATATAAAGTTTGTACAAATGTATAAAATGTATAGGACCTTCCGGGTCATGTGATCTACTGTCATGTGATGTACCCAGAGTTCCCTGGGTACAGGACCTACAGGCTTTGCAACCAATGGGCTTTAGTCCAGCCCCCCCTAGTATATAAGGGGCTATAGTCTCTAAATTCACTCTCTTTATTCCTGGCTACAAAGCAAGCACAATCTCAGCATATACTACTAAATTCATCTTAACTAGGCCAAAGCCTAAGGAACCTGAAGCCACTTCAGTAAGTTAGCAAGCTCTGTCTACAATTCTAGTGAATACTACTCAACTCAAGTATACAATTAGTAGCACAGTGGCCTGCCTAAATCATCTCAATACTGCAAGTCCCAGCAAGCCTGTGAGGTATCCTGCATCCCGGTTGCCTCTTGAGAAACTGCATAACTGTAAAGACTTTTCCAAAAGAAGTTTAAGTAAAAGTTCCAGTTATTTGCAAAATTCCTGCTGCGGACATTCCTTTATTGCCTGCTGTTTCTGGGTTGGTTGTCGGCAGGGCCTTAAACAGAAAACAACCACATCCTGGCGTCACAACAAATCAGGGGTTAATAACACCTTCCCCCACAGGGTTAATACCACCAGACCCTGCTACACCATTGCAACACCCCAGATACCACATTAATCTCTGCAAAACAATATTGCAGTCACTTAAGCAGGCCATACCTGTTGTTGCCCAAACATTGGTTTAGCCATACACTATTCCCCCCTGATGCCCCCCATACACATTTAGCCGACGCATTGGCATTCCCCAAAGCACTAAAGTATCTGAAATTAACCATCCATCTTAGAAAGATGTCAACCAAAGAATTCTTCTGCCGATAGCTATTCTACCTGACTTTCCAATATACAGTGAGACCCCCTGGAGATAGTTGCCTCCGTGTAGGCAGAAGCCCCTAAATAGTTGTCCCCCTGTAGGCAGATTTCCCCACTGTATAGTTGACCTTTCAATACATAGTTGTCCCCCCTGTACATATTTGACCTTCCTATACATAGTTGCCCCTTGTACGTAGTTGCTCCCTATACATAGTTGGCCCCCTGTACATAGTCCTCCACCCTGTAGCTACCTGCCCACTCAAGGTTGATAAATGTGGCCCAAACACTTGTTTAGCCATACACTACTCCACCTGATGCCCCCATACACATTTAAAGTAGTCTGCCAAAGTGATTAAGCATCTAAATGTAGTCATCCACCTTGGAAAGCCGTCAACGAAATACTTCTTCTGCAGATAGCTATTCTACCTGACTTCCCCAAATTCAGGGGGACCAACTGGAGATAGTTGACCCCCCCCTATAGGCAGAAGCCCCTAGATAGTGGGCCCTCTGTAGACAGATCCCTCTAGATTGTTGCCTCCCTGTAGATAGTTGGCCCCATGTACATAGTTGCCTCTCTGTACATAGTTAGCCCCCCTGTACATAGTTGGCCCCTGTAGGTAGTTCCTCCCCCCCCGTGTATAATTGCTGTCCTCAAGGTTGATGAATGTTGCCCAAACACTTGTTTAGCCATACACTATTCCTCTTTATTCCCCATACACAATTACCCTAGGCAAAGCACTAAAGTACCTGAAATTAGCCATCCAGATGTCAACCATGTGCTTCTTCTGCCGATAGCTATTCTACCTGACTTCCCTATATACACCATATACACTTGCCTACACATGTTCTCTAGGTGAAGAAAGTCTATGAGAGTTGTCTTGTGCAGGGCCAGATTACGGCTGACTGGAAGCACTTCAGTATGATGGGGCCCCCAAACAATCCCCCCAAGACAGTCCCCCCTCCCCTCCCACTGAGACTTGTTGCTGGCTAGCAGGGGTGGACTAACAACTCATGGGCCATCCATGCACCCGCACCCATATAGATGCCCTGCCCACATACGATAAATAAATTTTTCAATTCATAAAGAAAATATAACAAAATAATACAATTTTTAAAAGTTTTTGGGGGTGTGGGTTCGTTTCTACGCAATATATTTTACAGTTAAAATTACACATTATCTCCATTCTGTAGGTCCATATGATTATAACGATACCCAATTAATGTAGGTTTTGCTATATTTTATTACTTTTTGTGAGAAAATTAACATGAATAACATTTTCTCATTCTGAACCCTATAACACTTTTATTTTTCCATAAACTAAGCTATATGAGGAAAAAATTTTGTGCCATGATCAGTTTTTTTTATGGTATATGATGTGTCCAAAAAGCAGCAATTCTAGATTTTGGTATTTTTTTTTTTTTTTTTTACATTTACTCCATTCACTGTCCTCTCCTAATCTCACCACTGAGTGCTCAGATATCACCCCCAACATCACCACTGAGTGCTCAGATATCACCCCCGACATCACCACTGAGTGCTCAGATATCACCACTAAGTACTTACTGACATCAACCCCCAACAAGTAATGTAATGTATGTACACAGTGACCCCACCAGCAGAATAGTGAGTTAAGCTCTGGAGTATAATATAGGATATAACTCAGGATCAGTACAGGATAAGTAATGTAATGTCTGTACACAGTGACCTCACCAGCAGAATAGTGAGAGCAGCTCTGGAGTATAATATAGGATATAACTCAGGATCAGTACAGGATAAGTAATGTAATGTCTGTACACAGAGACCTCACCAGCAGAATAGTGAGTAAAGTTCTGGAGTATAATATAGGATATAACTCAGGATCAGTACATGGTAAATAATGCATGTACACAGTGATCTCACCAACCTCCAGATGTTGCAAAACTACAACTCCCAGCATGCGTAAACAGCCTTTGACAGGCTTTGGCTGTCTAGGCATGCTGGGAGTTGTAGTTTTGCAACACTTGGAGGGACCCTGGTTGGGAAACACTGATGTACACAATGATCCCACCAACAGAATAGTGAGTGCAACTCTGAAGCTCACATGTATATACTGTATATTAGTGTCTTCCAACCAGGGTGCCTCTAGCATGCTGGGAGTTGTAGTTTTCAACAGCTGGAGGCACCCCGGTTAGGAAACACTGCAGTATACAGTGACTCACCAACAGATTGCAGGAAGAACTCACCACACTACTCTCCTGGCTTCCCCTGGAACTTTAGCACCACACCCCAAGTCACATGATAGTGACATCACCACAGGTCCTCAAAGACATCACCCCCTCCATCATTCAGAAGGTACAAAGCAGGTCAGATCGGGCAGTCACTGCCATTATGTTCTGTGTGGAGATCCCTGTTTTTTAGTGACTGCCGACCAGGACCTGCATGATGCAGAGGGAGCAGGGCCCCCGTTCTTTCCTGGCCGTGCGGGGCCCCAAGCAGGAGCTCCAAAAGCTCCAATGATAATCCGGCCCTGGTCTTGTGGAAACTTTTCTCCTGTGAGAAGTTTAGAGTATTTTAAAATTAATCATGGCTGATTCTTCAGATGATAAAGGAAAGTCAAGACACGTTCAAACACCCTAGGTAGCTGGTCCCACCGAAACAGAGTTTGCCTCATACAGTCACACTTATATGGTCAAAAATACAGAATACATAGTAAACCTTTAAAATATTTTAATATTTAAAATATTTCCGGGCGATAGGAAAACATGCCGACACTAGGACCTGCATGGTCTCCATATACGGCATTGCATTACCGACCATTTCACCAAAAGAATTCGCATTTCACCAAAATAATCAACATGTTGATTCTTTGGGTGGTCTGTTGCAGCAAAATCCTATTGAAAGCGATGGGAGACTGCTGCACAGTATATTCCACAGCAGAACTCCAGGGTGGAATTCTCTGGAAATATGTATGGGTCCTTATGTTAGACCCTATGATAATCAGTTGATCATTGCAGGTTAAGCACATTTACTCCCAGAGATCACCTGTAAAAAAGCTTTGGAAAAAGCTCTGTTTGACCATACAACCTACCTGCAGAGGAAATCTACAGTAGTCTTATATACCAGTCAAACACAACAATGTCCAACCACATTATACATGGACAGGCAGGGTCTGACAGTGTTGTGGGAATCCCTCTTTATGACGTTCATTTATCCTAATGGGGTATATGGATAAGGGTTGTTTTTATTATAAAACGCCTTTAACAGTTCTTCTCCATGTTCATGAGATGTTAGGGCAAAGTCTACATAACTTGAGATCACCACTGTTGCCCTGAATAAAGGGGATCTGACCCCCCAGCAAAGGACAAAACCTTGCTATTTTATGCTACATGGAAGTTTGCTTTTACACTTTTGTAACCTGTTTTTACCTGCAATAAATTGAAGATTTTCAGAAGTGCTGGCAATCCAAGTGCAAGCTGACATACTTCCCTTCTCACTATAAACCCTGGTTTGTAGAACTCTGATTGAGTTCCCTAAAAGAAGAAGTCTTATTTAATCACAATGAGGGACATTTATCAATGTTTGCTTATGTATTCTTTTTTTTAGTAATTTTTTCCTTACTTTTTTATTGCTTATGTGTGACTTATTTATCAACTGCTTTCAGCCAGTTGATAATTTTCTTTCACGTAAGCAATTTTTCCTTTTTTACTTTGGTAGTAGCTTTTTCTGCTCCATGTTTGAGCTGGAGTAAATTTAGTCAATTTTTAACCCTGTTGCGACTTTATTTTGCGCAGTTGCGACTGTCGCAGTTAATAAATACCTGACTACCCGTAGTCCATTTTAAAATTATTACTGCGTAGTTAATTTTTGGAAAACTTGCTTTTCTCGCTTTCCAGTCCAAATGTCGCACAAAAAATCGCGTAGTCGCAGTTGCGACTATTTTGCGACAATTATAGTAAAGAAAACCTGACTAAACCCGTTGATAAATGTCCATAAATATTGATATGAAAGAGTCACCTAAAGGAGTAGTCCCCACACCATAGGAGATAACTGAGTACTTACAAGGGGTCCGACAGCTGTGGCCACTTTACTAACTTGAGAAAAGGGACTTGCGTCACCTGTCACAACGGAACAGTGGTCATGAGGGGCACAACGCCGCGCCATTATTTTTCTATGGGAACTTGGCTATTTCTGTGTGCGCTATATAAAATAAAGAATTATTAATTATATACCATGTGGTCGATTATGTTCAGATCCGGTTTTACCAGATTTAGAATAACCTGGAATGATTTGGCCATGTTCTCACTGGAAGTCTTGTGTGATCCATCAGATGTAGATGGCCTGTACAGTGAGGAGGACATGAATATGGAGCGCGGCCTCTCCTACAGGATGTTATCTTTGCTTTTCTTCCCTTTCATCCTCTCCAATTCTCCTCCTCTTTTGTGTGGAAAGGTACTTTCTCTTTATTCTCGGCCTTCGTCCCTACTCCTCCTCTTCCTAATCTGTGACTGATTCTTTGGAAAGCCGCTCTTGGCTTTTGTGCATCTGTAATGTGTGTTATTCAGGCTGCCGGCAACACCTTCCTGCAATTGATGGAGGGAATGAATAGTAAAGGGAAGAAAGAGTTCAGTGGAACAGACGTTGACCTAGAGTCAGGTCAGATTGTCAAGGTCTTCTGGGTGGAAAATTGATTTGAATCTCAATATTTATTTATCTGCCCTACTACAAGGGATTAGAAAAGATTGGCCATTGATAAGAACAGATAAGTGACTCTTGTTTGTTTCTGTTGACTGAGCGGGGAGAATTTGAGACAGGGTTACAAGACATTTGGCATAATGAAGCATCTTATTTTAATTTATTTCCTTACATAGCGCCTACATATTGTGCAGCCCTGTACAGAGATGAATAAAATAAAAACAGAACAGGATGCGCTCCGTAGTGTGATATGTCAGGGTATGCAGGTAACGCAGCGTGTGAATTTGCGCTTATCAGATATGGTTGTACTGCGTCCAAGTACAACCATGGATGAAAGTATGCCTGATGAAGTGGAACCTCCGCGAAACGCGTTGCATTGTGGGAATAAAGTAGAAGTTTTCCTTTTACCTTGGTTTCAAGCGCCTTCTTGACTCTATCGAATTTGGAGGAATTTTGTGTTGGATCTCTGTACAGAGATGGTCACTATTCATATCTGTACCAGTTACAAATCAAATTTTCCTAACCCAGGGTTCCATTGTATCCGCCGGCATCCCGTTTTCGGCATATTGTTAACGGGAGCAGCAGATCCCATTCACTTCTAAATCCAAAAGGAGTCACCTAATGACCCCTTTCCGGATGTATGCACTATTTTAAGAGCGCAACAGCCCCCCCTCCCCCCCCCCCCATTAAAGCAAGTTCTCTTAAAATAGAGAATAGGTCCCAAAGTCACCAGGGATGAGTCTGTTCGGCCATAGTAGAGGACTTTTTCGGCCATGGGTCTACTGCTTCCGTTAACAGTATACATCAGCATCCTGTCTTCAGCAGCATGCCGACAAATACGATTAACAGAGAGCAGTACGTAGTGGGATCGTACCCTTACATACACAGCATACACAGGTAAGACACTCAGGTGTGTAGGTGACAATAATCAGGTGTGATTTTGCATATTAACTCTTTAGGTCAGGTGTCTTTTCAGGTAATAAAAAAAAATAAAACTGGCAAAAAGCATCCAGATTTTTTCTATGGAGTTCTAGTAAAATGGCCCTTTGTTCAAGCAAACATTCATTTTGCAGCTGTTATTTTACTGACTTCACTATTTTCTTTTTTTAACATATTTTGGGCCCCAATGAAAATATGAAGTTGTTTGGGATATTGCTTTTGCGTGACGGCTGTCACGCCCCCTCCCATAGACTTACATTGAGGGGCCCGGGCATGACTTCATAAGGGGGCAGGGCTATGACATCACTAGCTCCCGGCGCCGGCTCCAGCATTCGGAACAGTTTGTTCAAAACGCTGAGCAGCGGAGTACCCCTTTAACCTGCAAAATAAACTGTGTGGACTACAGAGATACATGGAGATTGAAGATAAGCAGGACCTCTACTGCAGAAGGCATGAATGCCATGAATAAGAACTGTCTAGGTTCGAAACATGTTGGCAGCATTTATGTGGTTTTAATAGACGCAGTACTAGTGTCATGCTATGACTACTTTTTGGCACTTTGTAATTTCATAAATGTGATCTAATGTTTTTTAAATATGGACAATAGCAACTTAAGGTGCCTGTACACAGAGAAGTGTCCCTGTCAGGGGTGTAACTACTATAGGGGGTGCACAGGTGGCAGTCATACTGGGGCCCTGGTACCCAAGAGGGCCCTAAGGCACATCTTCCCCATAAAAGACCAGTATTATAAATGGCACATTGTGCCCTGTTGTAGGTTTTTTATTTGGGTCTAGAAGCTAATAATTATGCCTCTAGTCCCTGTCATTCCGAAAAAAATAATCGACGTGTGATAGAGACATGTCAAAAGTTTTGCATATTTGGGGTCTCAGTGCTGAAACCCCAGTCGATCAGTAGAATGAGAAGCACCCTTCACTCCCCAGTGTCCTGCACTTATGTGCTTCTTCAAAGGACGTCCTCATAGACTTCTAATGTGACCGCAGGATGGAGATGGCTGTGAGCCAGGGAGTAAAGTGTGCTACCGCGTGCTTCTGCCCAATCATTCTGCCGAAGGATGGAGGTCTCAGCACTTTTGACTTGTCAATTTTTTTTTAAATGACAGGGACACAGACATCTAAAATACCTCTACAGTGTCAGGAACCCACCAAACAGTTCCTTGTAGCATAGCTTCCTGGAGCTCTGTAAATATAATATGGCCTAGAAAGGGATATTGGTGTCACACCACAATTTTTAATGGATTCTAGTTTTTAAACAGTAACTGTCACTTAAAAAAAAAAAATTAAGACATGTCACATAGAGATGCCAAAAGTTTTGATCAGTTGGGGTCCCCCTGCGATCTTTATTTGACTTCTTGCAAGAGTTGGGCTCCATAGACTTGTGGTATCCCGGTACCGTATTGCATACCGTACCTAGTGTAGAGGTCCCCAAAGTCAGAGTAACTACGTTCAGGTAGGGTTCCTCAGGTGGGACAGCCCCTAGTCGCCTCTCCTCAAGTCTATCTTTAATAATAATAAATGTATATATTTAATAATTATATATATTCTATAGTAATGTATAGTACTTACCTTGTTCAGGACCTTCGGTCATGTGACCATGCTAGTAACCTCTATGGTATGTTGTAGGACCATAGGAGGTCCTTGGGTCATGTGTTACCTACAAACCTCTGTAATGGTGATTGACATCAGTATGGACCAATTAGCGTTAGTCCAGCCCCTGCCCATATAAGGGAGCTGCGTCCAATTATCTCTTGGGTTGCTGCTCTCGTGGATGCTGGACTAACAGGACGGTGCTACGCAACTTTCAAAGACACGCTAGGCCTCAAAACCTACGGCCTCAGCGGAACTAAAACCGTGAGCTCACATCTAAATCCCCGCTAATGCTAGCGTGACTACTGGACCGCAACTAACCCTTAAATCTAGTGGAACAACGCATAGTACTAAAAGACTCTAAATGCTAAAGTCCCAACCTTTGTCAATCTCCAAGGAAAGCCGTTGTTATGCTGGGAGTCTGTTGTGTTATTGAAGCTTGCAGAAAACCTTCAGTAAAAGTTAATACTGTTTCAGAAACTCTTCGGTTGTGGACAATCTATTCTTATTATCTACCTCCCTATCGCTATTGGGAAGGGTGGCGGTAGGAAAAGCATTATTGAGGAGCCCACACCCTGGCGTCACGAATAGCAAGGGTTAACAAGCACCCTTTAATTACTGCACAGCTACACTCCCCATACCCTACATCCCCCAGGCTATCAGAGAATTACTATAGAACTGGACTTGTGCAACAAAACGTTGAGTGCAGAAAACTGGGGAGTGAAGCACACAGCTTCTCCCGCCTATATTTACCTATATCAGTGGGGTCACAGCACCAAGTGCATATTCATTAATTGGCCTCCATGTTAGTTCATAGTCTCTGTGGTGTTACTCAAACAGTTCTAGGAAGACATTGAGCCTCATTTACTAAGGCTTTTCCGAGAAGATTTGGTAGGGTTTTTTGTGTCACATGTGTACGTATTCTCTACTTTACTCAGAAAACCTTACAAAGGGGCGTGGCCACCAGAGAAAATGGGCGTGTCTATAATAAAAAAAAACTACATTTTCTAAAGAAACCTAGAAATTTACTAATGTTTCCACATAAAATGTGGTGGATTTGAGCTTTGGAAAACCCGACAGTGCAGAGCATATGTAAAAAAAAAAAAAAGGTAAAATGGGAAAATTGACAAATATAAGACACAATAGTAAATACCATGGAAAAATACCTGTCGGAAACAAAAACCCACAAAAGAAAAAAACGACACTCTTAGTAAATGAGGGCCAATGAGCGATTCCAAAAGGAATAAAACTATTTCTCTAGTGCAGGGTATCCCCACCAGGGTGCCTCCAGGTGCTGCAAAACTACAACTCCCAGCATGCCTGGACAGCCAAAGGCTGTCCAGGCATGCTGGAAGTTGTAGTTTTGCAACATCTGGAGGCACCCAGATTGGGTAACACTGCTCTAGCGCCCCCTATAGGAAGAAAGTTGAGGTAGATCTTAGAAACAAGTAAAATCCGTGCTGCACGCTTTAGTTCAAAGTAACACGATGACATAGGACGCAGACAGGCATTAGGTGTTTATTGCTGAGTGCACAAAGGTTAATCACTGGTTATTTGTTAGCAGGTTACCTGTCTAGTCAGAGCAGATTGTTAACCCTCCAAGAACCACAAACCAGCCATGTAAGGTGTGCATATAGAATAGTTGGGGAAACAATTAATTACATTCTTTTGGATAATTTAAGAGGATTTCCATTGAGGATTTCACTGGGGAAGGTTTACTAATACTTGCCCACCATCCAAGCTGTGTGCCAGTCTATTACGTGTAGCGGCACCATATTCCTCCCCATAACATGGTACAAGCCCTATGACAGCTCCTGCCCATATGCAGTGAGAAGGATGTTGCAAAGATAGTCTTCCATTTGCTGAGGCAATGTACTGCATTGTTCAGGGTTGCCTAACCAGTGTGCCTCCAGCTGTTGAAAAACTACAACTCCCAGCATGCCTGGACCATCCGGGCATGTTGGGAGTTGTAATTTTGCAACAGCTGGAGGCACACTGGTTGAAAAATGCTGACATAGTTAGTCATCCATTTCTGTGGGTTCTGCAGTAACCCACAGGGTCATCCCCAGTGACCGCAGATGGACATGTGACAGCTGATCTCAGGGACAATGACTATTCTAATTACCTATGCCTACCTCAACTTAATAAAAGACCCCTATACACACAATATCTGGGAAGTTGTCATGTGACTGAGAAAAACCTCTGCTAACTGGCTCAAAAATGAGTATGGGGTACTGAGTTGCCCAGCATAACTCTTTTTTGTATATTACATTGCCAGAATAGCATATGCTGTCTCACAGCTGTGTAAGGGTTAAAAATATGCATATTTTATCAGATGAGTGATCCATTGGTCACATGACAAGCTCCCCATCTAAGCTTCTGTGGTGTCCCGGTACCGTATTGCATCCAGTACCTAGTGTAGAGGTCCCCAAAGTCAGAGTAACTACGATCAGGTAGGGTCCCTCAGGTGGGACAGCCCCAGTCACCTCTCCTCAATTCTAATTCTATGCCGTTAATACATGTATATATTTAATAATAATGCATATTTAATATAATGTATAGTACTTACCGTGTTTAGTGTCGCAGGACCTTCGGTCATGTTAATATCCTCTATGGTATGTTGGAGGACCTTTGGAAGTCCTTGGGTCACGTGTTACCCATAATCCTTTGTAATGGTGATTGACACAAGTATTGGACCAATTAGCTCTAGTCCAGCCCCTGCCCATATAAGGGAGCTGCATCCAATTATCGCTCTCTTGGGTTGCTGCTCTCGTGGATGCCGGACTAGCAGGATGGATCTGCCCAACTTGAAATACACACTAAGCTTGACAACCTACCGGCCTCAGCTGAACTAAAACCGTGAGTTCTAAACTACCTCCGCTAAAGCTAGTGTGACTACTGGACCGCAACTAAATCCCCTAAATCCAGTGGAACAGCACATAATACCTAAAAGACTTTAAATTGCTAAAGTCCCAACCTTTGTCAATCTCCAAGGAAAGCAATTGTATGCATAGAGACTGTTCCGATTATGAAGTTTGCAGAAAATCTTCAGAAAACTCTCCGTTTGTGGACAATCTATTATTATCTACCTCTCTATCGCTCTTGGGAAGGGTGGCGGTAGGACAAGCATTACTGAGCAGCCCTCACCCTGGCATCACGAATAGTGTTGCTCGCGAATATTCGCAATTCGAATATTATTCGCGAATATCGCATATTCGCGAATTCGCGAATTTCGCGAATATAGCGCTATATATTCGTAATTACGAATATTGGGTTTTTTTTTGTTTTTTTTTCTTCACAGTACACATCACAGTGATCACCCCTCTCTGCTTCCAGCTTGTGTGGTGTAAAGAAGGCTCTAATACTACTGTGTGAGACTGGCGTGCGAAAATTAGTATATGCGAAAATTAGTGTATGCTAATTTTCGCATATGCGAACTTTTGCATATGCTACTCTTGTATGTGCTTATTTTCGAGTATGTTAAT
This sequence comes from Hyla sarda, assembly GCF_029499605.1. Classification (NCBI taxonomy): domain Eukaryota; kingdom Metazoa; phylum Chordata; class Amphibia; order Anura; family Hylidae; genus Hyla; species Hyla sarda. The sequence goes on from NC_079190.1 coordinate 54,471,625, forward strand.
TTTCGCATATGCGAATTTTCACATATGCTACTTTTGTACATGCTTATTTTCGTATATGTTAATTTTCGCATATGCGAAAATAAAACGGGAATATTACGAATATGCGAATATTCGCGAATATATGATGAATATTCGTCCATATATTTGCGAATATTCGCGAATTCGAATATGGCCTATGCCGCTCAACACTAATCACGAATAGGAAGGGTTAACAAGCACCCTTTAATTACCGCACAGCTACACTCCCCATACCCTACTCCCCCAGGCTATCACACTTCTAAACAGAAGTTTCCAAAAAGGCTGTGGGGATTTTTCTTATTTCAATCCCCTTCCTCAGAAGGCTGGAGCCAATCCAGTAGGTTTTAGTCTGGCTTTTGGCAGAGCAACATGATTCCTGGTGCTGCTCCTTCTTGGCAGACATACTCCTAGTCTAAAGTGTTTGTCCTAGGTCTACTTAAGGTTAGACTGGGAGAGAGAACCCCTAGTTGAGTGAACCTCCTGGGACAAGTTCAAGCCTCTTAGGCTGGGTTCACACTGCAGAATTTCTGGGCAGAATTGGGCCACAAAACCCATAAGTAAAAGTATCTATACCACATTACTCTCACAGAAGGACTGTTTTAGCTTTTTATCTGCAACTGTATTTTCACCAACATACTAGTTATATGGGAGAAAAGCACGCCAGAGACTTCCAAGTCAGTATATCTACTGTAAAAGCAGTTCTTAAAGGGACAATGATCAACTCACTCATTTGCTTAAGAAATGTACCGTATTTTTCGCCGTATAAGACGCACTTTTTCTTCCCCAAAACTGGGGGGGGGAAAAAGTTGGTGCATCTTATACGGCGAATACACCCCTATCGCGGCGGTCCCTGCAGCCATCAACGGCCGGGACCCGCGGCTAATACAGGACATCACCGATCACGGTGATGCCCTGTATTAACCCTTCAGACGCGGCGATCAAAGCTGACCACCGCATCTGAAGGGATAGTGACACTAACCCGGCTGCTCAGTCGGGCTGTTCGGGACCGCCGCAATTTCACCACGGTGGTCCCGAACAGCCCGACCGAATAGCCGGGTTAGTGCTTACAGGACACCGGGAGGGACCTTACCTGCCTCCTCAGTGTCTTCTCCGTTCAGGGATCCCCTGTATGGCCGGCGCTCTCCTTCCTTGTCATCACGTCGTCGCGTACGTGCGTCGGCGTGCGTAACGACGTGATGGCGGTGACGGAGAGCGAGGATACCCGGCCGGCAGCAGAGACGTTCCGGAGCGACGGGGACGCGGCGACAGCGATGGAGCGACATCCAGGGCAGCGGTGACGGGTCCGGAGCGGCGGGGACACGTGAGTATTACCTCCTATGCAGTGGAATTCAATCTGCGGACCTCCAGATGTTGCAAAACTACAACTCCCAGCATGCCCGGACAGCCAACGGCTGTCCGGGCATGCTGGGAGTTGTAGTTTTGCAACATCTGGAGGTCCGCAGGTTGAAGACCACTATTGGGTTCAAAATCTTTATTTTTTTAGATTTTGCACCTATAAATTGGGTGCGTCTTATATGCCGGTGCGTCCTATAGGGTGCGTGAGCCATGGGGTGTGAGGTGAGGTGTAAGGGGCAGATGGTGTTGCCCAGGGGTAGATGGTATTAACCCCTACATGTTCGTGATGCCAGGGCATGATTTATCCTTAATCACCCGAAGGTAGCACCGCTAGTCCTAGGTTAGGCAGGGGCAAAAAAATAGTCCAAGGCCAAGTTAAGGTTAACAGTAGCTTTTACTGAGGTTAGACAGGTGTTAAAGTCTATATAGCTCGGCCAGGATCCCAGAGAGGTGACCAGTAACACAGGGGACCTCGCAGCTTGCTGGGACTTGCAGTGACTTGAGAGACTATAGGTGCAGGCCATGCTGACTACAATTGACTTGACTTGACTGAAGATGATGACAGATGATAAAGATGACTTGACTTACTGACTTGTGGCTGCAATTTAGGTTGAGGCCTCCAGATGTGCAGGACATTGATCCTGAGACGTCTGGACTGGACTGAACCTCAGCAGGAAAAGAATCACAAGAGAGAGATTGCAGCTCCTCCCCCTCTTATAAAGGGGGGCTGTGCAAGGAGCCCATAGGCTACCTACGGGTCATCTGGTCCTCTCTGGGTAACAAACATATGACAAACATTATCATGTGACTAACAATCATGTGACCAACCTCAAAGGTCCTTTACACTTAAAGGGGTATTCCGCCCCTAGACATCTTATCCCCTATCCAAAGGATAGGGGATAAGATGTCAGATCGCTGCGGTTCCGCTGCTGGGGACCCCTGGGATCCCTGCTGCGGCACCGCGCTATCATTACAGCACAGAGCGAGTTCGCTCTGCACGTAATGATGGGCGGTACAGGGGCCAGAGCATCGTTACGTCACGGCTCTGCCCCTCGTGATGCCACGGCCCGCCCCTTTCAATACAAGTATATGGCAGGGGGCGTGCCGGTCGTCACGCCCCCTCCCATAGACTTTCATTAAGGGGACGGGCCGTGATGTCACGAGGGGCGGCGACATGACGTCACGCTGCTCCGTCCCCCGTATCGCCCGTCATTACGCACAGAGCGAACTCGCTCTGTGCTGTAATGATAGCGCGGTGCCGCAGCAGGGATCCCGGGGGTCCCCAGCAGCGGGACCGCAGCGATCTGACATCTTATCCCCTATCCTTTGGATAGGGGATAAGATGTCTAGGGGCGGAGTACCCCTTTAATATACAACCTATTCACATTATGAGGGCACACTGCAGGAGAGCCCTGAGGACATACAGAGACTCAACCTGACAGGACTGAAGGAGCATATCCCATACTACTAAGTGCTCAAGAGACTGTGTTCTAATTAAATTTGCATAGAAAATTCAGTAAAGATCCAAGCTGTTTCTATGTTATCCAAGTGTATGGTGTTATCATTCCTGCACTTCATACCATGGGAACCACCCCATTGATAAAAGGATTGCTGGGCTTGTCCGGTTAGCTAAACCACTCTGCCACACAGTGGTGTATTTGTGGTTTGTGCTGCCTTAGGCCTGACTAAACTCATGCACCCCTGTAATCTAAATTTTCTGCTCCTTTTTATTAAGTCCAAAGTTTTTTTTTCAGTTTTAGCCCCACCCTTACCTCTGTAAACCCCACCTCTTCCTCTTTTGGGCCCACCTTCCTTCTTCATGCTCCACCTTTTCCTCTTTGCACATTAAACTATTGTGCCCATTTGTACATTATGTTTTTTTGTGTACTATTTAAAAGGTTTTATCCATTATTTGAAGAGAAAATTATCTTTAAAATAATTTAAAAAAATTATATTGAACCATTTTTACCAAGATTAGTCATCCATGTCAGGCATAGTGACAAGTCGGACTCAGGACGTATATCACCCCCCCATCAAAAGCCGGTTACTTGTTACGTTTCCCCAAAACTAGTGTCAGCCGCAAAAGAAAGAAAGAAAAATAAAAAGGAAGGATGAAAGAAAAATAATTTTGCCGCCAGGGCTGCCCCCTGATAAAATGCTGCTCTAGGCCCGGGCCCTGTTGACCTAGTTAAAGATACAGGGCTGCTACCATGGGACATTACTGTGATAGCCTGGGGGTGTAGGGTATATGGGGTGTATCTGTGCGGTTACTAAGGGTGCTTGCTTTACCCTATCTTATTCGATACGCCAGGATGAGGGCTATTCTCTGTATGCTTGGACTACTGCCACCCTTCTCAAGAGCGATAGGGAAATAGTAAATAATTGATTATCCACAACTGGAGATTTTCAGAAACTTGTCGGAACTTTTACTGAAGATTTTAGGCAATAATGAACAGGAACAGTCCACACAACAGAGTCTATTAGAGCTTGACAAGTGGTTGGGACCTCGTGAGTCTATTGAGCTTAGGAAGGTAATTGTTGCGGTGATCCACTAGATTTAGGGGTTTAGATTCGGTCCAGTAATCACGCTAGCTTTAGCGGGGATTGAGATTTTAACTCACGGTTTAGTTTAGGCTGAGGCCGGCAGGTTTCTGGCCTAGCTTGTCATTGAAAGTTGCACAGATCCGTCCTGCTAGTCCGGCATCCACGAGAGCAGCAATCCAAGAGAGCGATCATTGGCTACAGCTCCCTTATATGGGCAGGGGCTGGACTAAAGCTCCCGGGTCCATAACAACTGTCAATCTTCTGTACATAGAGTTATGGGTAACATGTGACCCAAGGACCTCCAAAGGTCCTCCAACATACCATAGAGGAATTAACATTTTCACATGACTGAAGGTCATGCGATGCTGCAAAGGTAAGCATACTAATATACATTATGTTAAATATATACATTTAGACATTACAAAAGAGGCGACTAGGGGCTGTCCCACCTGGGGGACCCTACCTGAACATAGTAACTCTGACTTTTGGGACCACCATACAAGGTACGGTATGCAATACGGTACCGGGACACCACATTACCATCTACATCCCTAGTACTACTTTCAGATAGCCTGCACTACAACACCTATCATCCCCTTGAGTACCACAATTAAACATGTCAGACTAACCAGCCAATTTGGGAAGTCCAGTACTGAACAACTTATCTCCATCCACAAATAAGTCCGACCGCTGGGATCCCTGGTGATCTCATGCCTGGCGCCCTCATGCACGGAGCTGTGTCGAACGCGGCACGAAGCGGTGCCTGACACGTCCCCTCCATGCATCTTTATGGGGAGAGCCGGGGCAATGGAAATGAGAATGTGGATGGTCCCAATGGTTGGGCCCCCTGCAATGAGACACTTATCCCCTATCCAAAGTGTCCCTTTAACTGTTGATGTCTATTGCAGGTGCATGGCCAGCTTTACCCTCACCCCCCCCAGCGAGCTTGTGTGGCTCTCTCCTGACATACCTGGCGGTATAGGTCATCACATTACTAAAACATTTTCTTAATTGTCTAATTTCCAACCAATTTTTACTACATTAGACATATACCTGTATTATTAATCCAATAACGTATTTTGTATGATGCTTAAGTTACCGTCACTTCCATATACACATTCACACAGAGGGCAATGAACCATATATATCTCCTCAAGGCCCGAGCCGTGACCAGTAAGTGGCTGGTTACAATCAATTTTATGGCAGCACTTACACGGGATCAGCGAAGAGTGTAGCCGGCAGAGGGGACATCCAGAAAACATTAACCTAAGTAACTGATGGGATGTAATCAATTGTTGGTAATGGATACAATTAGCCAACGCAACGACAACACCTGTCAGCCTGGGTTATAGCACCCACTCCCCCTATTAAATATGTCAGCACCCCACTAGAGATCTCCGCTGGTGGGCCGGTTGTAACAGGGGTGTTATTTCATATGGGGCCCTGTGCAGGTGTTATTTACCTGGGCTCAACCACATGTTTGATGATATCATACTGTCTTACCCTTCATAGACATAACAATATATGCTTTTTGTGGTCAAATAGTTTATCTATTGCGATTATTTGATTCTCACTGTCTACATATAGTGCTGTCCCTCTGACTGATGGCACGGTCCTCCAACCTGTGGCTCTCCAGCTGTTGCAGAATTACAATTCCCATCATGCCCTGACAGCCTACGGCTGTCAGGGCATGATGGGAATTGTAGTTCTGCAACAGCTGGAGAGTCACAGGTTGGGGAGCCCTGGCTTATGTAAAACACAGACAGGGTCATATTAAAGGGAGTGAAAGAGGGAGCTTAAAGGGATACTCCAGTGGAAAAATATGCTTAAAGGGGTTATCCAGGCAAAAACTTTTTTATATATATCAACTGGCTCCGGAAAGATAAACAGATTTGTAAATTACTTCTATTAAAAAATCTTAATCCTTCCAATAGTTATTAGCTTCTGAAGTTTTCTGTCTAACTGCTCAATGATGATGTCACGTAACGGGAGCTGTGCATGATGGGAAAATATCCCCATAGGAGCTGGACAGCTCCCGGGACGTAAGTCATCAGAAAGCAGTTAGACAGAAAACAGCAACTCAACTTCAGAAGCTAATAACTATTGGAAGGATTAAGATTTTTTAATAGAAGTAATTTACAAATCTGTTTAACTTTACGGAGGCAGTTGATATATAAAAAAAAGTTTTTGCCTGGAATACCCCTTTAATAATCAACTGGTGCCTGAAAATTATACAGGTTTGTAAATTACTTCTATTTAAAATCTTAAATCTTAACTTCCAGTACTGATCAGCTGCTGTATATTACAGAGGAAGTTGTGTAGTTCTTTACAGTCTGACCACAGTGTTCTCTGCTGACACCTCTGTCCATGTCAGGAACTGTCCGGAGCAGGAGAGGTTTTCTATGGGGATTTGCTTATACTTTGGACAGTTCCTCACACAGACGGAGGTGGCAGCCGAGAGCATTGTGGTCAGACTGGAAAGAACTACACAACTTCCTCTGGAGCATACAACAGCTGATAAGTACTGGAAGGGTTACAATTTTTACATAGAAGTTATTTACAAATCTGTATTACTTTCTCCCTTATCCCTAAACATGGATGTCTACAAAAATTGTAAGTGCACAATTTAAAGGGTACCTTTCATCAAAAAAACTTTTGATATAATATAGATTAATGTATGCAGAATAACTTTCCAATAGCATGTTATAAAAAAATATGCTTCTTTCTATTTAATTTTCCACTTTGAAAAAATGACCACTAGGTGTCTCCCTGCCCGTCCTTTTTTTTTAATTTTTTTATAGATTTCAGACTCATGCAGGAGTCCTAAATCTCAGACTCCAGCCGGGACACAGACAAGCACAGCACTGCTCCCTGGCAGTGAGCAGTGCTGAGTTTGTCTGTGTTCCGGCTGCAGTTTGAGATTTAGGACTCCTGCATGAGTCTGAAATCTATAAAAAAAAAAAAGGACTGGTAGGGAGACCCCTAGTGGCCATTTTTCAAAGTGGAAAATTAAAAAAAAAAAAGAAGCATATATTTTAATAACATTCTATTGGAAAGTTATTCTGCATACATTAATCTATAATATATCAAAAGTTTTATTGATGAAAGGTTACCCTTTAATGTGTACAGAGCTCCCATCTGCCTGCAATGCTTACTATTACTAGAATAGATCTAGTGGCCACACATGCATTGTTATTGCCATAGGAAGGAGAAGGGCAGCTGCCAGTCACATCAGGCTGAACATACTGATTTGCATGTTAACATGCAACATGGGGGGGACCTTGTTTTCTTCAAAGCAGGACATCAGGGACAGGATGGATGCCGTTATACTTATTACATTGTGGGTATTTTACCAAGGACTTGTTATTTGGTGTTTATATCTACCTTAGATTAGCTGTGTATTATATGACATTGTTGCTGGGGAGGGGCTCCGACTAATTGTTAGGCAGTGGCTGAGTGACAGACAACAGAGGGTTGTAGTCAATGGAGAATATTCAGAGCAAGGTCTTGTCACCAGTGGGGACCTCAGGGATCTGTACTGGGACCAATTTTATTTTAATACCTTCATTAGTGATATTGCAAAAGGTCTCGATGGTAAGATATTTTTTGCTGATGACATAAAGATATGTAACAGGATTGACATTCCTGGAGGGATCCGCCAAATGGAAAAGGATTTAGGAAAACTAGAAGAATGGTCAGAACTCTGGCAACTGAAATCTAATGTGGATAAGTGCAAGATAATGCACCTAGGGCGTAAAAAGACGGGCAGTTGAATGAGAGAAGTGCTCATGCCGCTGTACAGAACACTGGTGAGACCTCACTTGGAGTATTGTGCACAGTACTGGAGGCCGTATCTCCAGAAGGATATAGATACTCTAGACCAGGCATAGGCAACCTTCGGCACTGCAGATGTTTGGACTACATCTTCCATGATGCTCTTACGTCCAAAATGCTGACAAAGCATCATGGGAGATGTAGTCCAAACATCTGCAGTGACGAAGGTTGCCTATACCTGCTCTAGAGAAAGTTCAGAGAAGATACTAAACTAGTACATGGATTGCAGGATAAAACTTACCAGGAAAGGTTAAAGGACCTTAACATGTATAGAAGAAAGAAGAGACAGAGGGGATATGATAGACACTTTTTATACATAAAGGGAATAAACACGATAAAGGAGGAGAGTATATTTAAAATAATTGGACACCTAAAGAAAGATAGGGATAGGCATTAGGCTATCCTTCATATAAGATAGAGATAGGCATAAGGCTATCCTCCATATAAGATAGGGATAGGTATAAGGCTATCCTTCATATAAGATAGAGATAGGTATAAGGCTATCCTTCATATAAGATAGATATAGGTATACAGCTATCCTTCATATAAGATAGGGATAGGCATAAGGCTATCCTTCATATAAGATAGAGATAGGTATAAGGCTTTCCTTCACATAAGATAGAGATAGGTATAAGGCTATCCTTCATATAAGATAGGGATAGGTATAAGGCTATCCTTCATATTAGATAGAGATAGGTATAAGGCTATCCTTCATATAAGATTGAGATAGGTAAAAGGCTATCCTTCATATAAGATAGAGATAGGCATAAGGCAACCCTTCATATAAGATAGAGATAGGTAAAAGGCTATCCTTCATAAAAGATAGAGATATGTAGAAGGCTATCCTTCATATAAGATAGAGATGGGCATAAGGCTATCCTTCATATAAGATAGGGATAGATATAAGGCTATCCTTCATATAAAATATGAATAGGCACAAGGCTATCCTTCATATAAGATAGAGATAGGTATAAGGCTATCCTTTATATAAGATAGGGATAGGTATAAGGCTATCCCTCATATATGAAGGATAGTCTTATGCCTATCTCTATCTTATATGAAGGATAGCCTTATACCTATCTCTATCTTATCTTATATGAAGGATAGCCTTATACCTATCTCTATCTTATATGAAGGATAGCCTTATACCTATCCCTATCTTATATGAAGGATAGCCTTATACCTAAATTTATCTTATATGAAGGATAGCTTTATGCCTATCTCTATCTTATATGAAGGATAGCCTTATGCCTATCCCTATCTTATATGAATGATAGCCTTATACCTATCTCTATCTTATATGAATGATAGCCTTATACCTATCTCTATCTTATATGAAGGATAGCCTTATGCCTATCTCTATTTTATATGAAGGATAGAGATAGGTATAAGGCTATCCTTCATATAAGATAGAGATAGGTATAAGGCTATCCTTAATATAAGATAGTGATAGGTATAAGGCTATCCTTCATATAAGATAGAGATAGGTATAAGGCTATCCTTCATATAAGATAATGATAGGCATAAGTCTATCCTTCATATAAGATAGGGATAGGTATAAGGCTATCCTTAATATAAGATAGAGATAGGTATAAGGCTATGCTTCATATAAGATAGGGCCGGGGACTATTCATAGTATTCAGGATATTGGGCAGACTAGATGGGACAAATAGTTCTTATCTGTCGACACATTCTATGTTTCTATCACTGGTTTTAGGTTGTCACTTTATTTTTCTGCCTGAAAAAAAATGCCACAAAAACTGCCCTGTCATTTAACACTCCCAAGATTCAGTTTTTGTGGCATTTGTTTTCAAATATAGTGGGTTTTATTCTTCTGTATATTTTTTTCTTTTGCCTTTTCGCCTGTGTTTTTATGTCATGTAGTTATTTCATCAGTTGACTTTCTGATTCCTATTGAAGAAATGGGGGAAAGAAATTTAAGTAAAAACTCCAATACTAAATCCACAGGACGTTTTTATAGCTTTTTCTTCTCTCCCATAGACTTCTATAGGAGAGAAACCAAGATTTTGTTCAATAAAACGCCATCGTCTCCGCCTAGCCTCACTGTCACCATGTTGGTAGTAGCTGGCTGTCCTGGTATGGAATGTGCCCAGGGTGCTGGATGTTAGGAAGGGTGCAAGTAAGTTACCTTTCCTGACACCAAGGTGGGGAAGAGAACTGGGCATAAGATAATAAAAAATAAAAATAAAAAATAAATAAATAAATAATAATGTTAATAATAATAATGATGACGAAGATGATTATAATTATAATAGTTCTCTTTCGCCAATTTACAGTCAGTGAATTTGAAGAATTAATTCTACCATCTCTAGCCCCAACAATTAAAGAGGTAGAAGTGCAATTCCCAAAATTTCCACATTTCTTACAGGGAGAGACAGTGATAGTTTATTATTATAATTAAAGGAGTTATCCATAAAACTTATGAGCTTCTGAATTTAAGGTTGTTCTTTTCTGTCTAAATCCTCTCTGATGACATGTGTCTCGGGAAACGCCCAGTTTAGAAGAGGTTTGCTATGGGGATTTGCTTCTAAACTGGGTGTTTCCCGAGACAGGTGTCATCAGAGAGGACTTAGACAGAAAAGAACAACCTTAACTTCAGAAGCTCATAAGTACTGAGAGGATTAAGATTTTTTAATAGAAATAATTTACAAATCTGTTTAACTTTCTGGAGCCAGTTGATATATATATATATATATATATATATATATATATATATATATATATGTATGTATATATATGTATATATATATATATATATATATATATATATATATATATATATAAAGTTTTTAGTTTTTAGTTTTTTCCTGGATAACCCCTTTAATTTTTTTGTTATGGGGGTTTAACTTCTATCTACTGCTGCACGTCATTTTAGCATATATTACATATATGTTATTACTATAGGAGAGTGTTTTCCAAACAGTGTTACTCCAGCTGTTGCAAAACTACAACTCCCAGCATGCCTGGACAGCCAAAGGCTGTCTGGGCATGCTGGGAGTTGTAGTTTTGCAACAGCTGGAGGCACACTGTTTGGAAACCAGTGCTATAGGAATTACTGTGAGATGTATTACAGAGAACAGCCTCTCTGAACCTATATCACCTCCTGTCTGTAGCAAGAGAAAGTTCAATCAATTAGGGGAAAAGTACTGAACTGGATACAGTGAATACAAAGTTATATACCTTCTACACTTGTCTTGGATTCAATACTTGGTGTAAGAGCGGCACCTAGTGTTTGACATAAATATTGCAGCCACAGGGTTTAAATGACCCTATTTGTTCACTGCATTCCTTAGAATTCATACATGGGCCATGATGAACATTGTTCTGTGTATGGGGACATAACAGAGGAGTCTAAACTAGAGTGCCCCTTTAGATTAGGCATGTAGTATTCAGCAGATAATAAGTACAGGAAGGATTAATATTTTTTAATAGAAGTAATTTACAAATCTGTTTAACTTTCTGGCACCAGTTGATTTAAAAAAAATAAAGGTTTTCACCGGAGTACCCCTTTAAAGGACCATTCCCCAGAAACAAAAATTTGAATCAACCAGTGCCAGGTTTTATACAGATGTCACATCCGGGGTAGGAATCAGTGCAGATCTAAGCTCGCCTCAAACCACTGTTCCTATCTACTTGGACGATCCACCCTAAACAGCAGCCCCCCCCCCCCCCCCAACTGGGCACCAGTCCCTAAACTGGACTAAATGCACAGGGCATAAGGGAAGTCAGACAAGCCAGGTCAGCAACACGTGGGCAAAATAGGTGCAAAGTCAGCAGAAAAGGGTTAATCCAAAGCAAGCCAGAGAATCAAAACCCAGAGAGGAGCATAGTACAAAATCAGAAAGAGGATGAGGATGAGAAAGAGTCAAACCAGGAAGGTAGAGAAGTACAAAGTCAGAAGGCAAAGGCAGGGTCAGGTCACAAGCAGAGGTTGGGTCACAATAAGTCAGGCCAGGTATACAGGAATTGCAGAGGTCAAGAATGCTGGTGATGGGTAAAAACCTATATCAGTATGGTAAATTCATTACAATAAATTTGTAAATTCCAAGCCTTCCAGCAATTATCAGCTGCGATATGCCACAGAGGAAGTTGTGCAGTTCTTTCTAATCCAACACAGTGCTCTCTGCTGCCACCTCTGTCAATGTAAAGAACTGTCTGGAGCAGGAGAGATTTGCTATGAGGATTTGCTTCTGCTTTGGACTGTTCCCAACATAAACAGAGATGGCAGCAGGGAGCACCATGTGTGGCTGAAAAGAACTACACAACTTCCTCTAAGGGCATACAGCAGCTGATAAGTACTGGAAGATTTGGGATTTTTTTTAAATAAAGACATTTACAAATCTCTATAACTTTCTGGCACCAGTTAATATTTTTTCTACAATACCCCTTGAATTCCAGAAAACCTTTTTAATTCCACCCTCCCTAATTTTCGTGTTGCACTCAGATAGGTCAGACAGCTGCAATTGTCTTCAGGGACGTTCTCATGCTGAGCTGCCATAGCTGTGATACAGAGGGATTGTATGTGAGTGATTCTCCCCTGCAAATAATGATTATGTTTAAACAGAAGTCTTAAAGGGGTACTCCGCCCCTGGCATCTTATCCCCTATCCAAAGGATAGGGGATAAGATGTTAGATTGCCGCGGTCCCGCTGCTGGGGACCCCGGGGGTCCCCGCTGCGGCACCCCGCTATCCTTACTGCACAGAGTGAGTGACGGGCGATACAGAGGACGGAGCAACGTGACGTCATGGCTCCGCCCCTCATGACATCACGGCCCGTCCCCTTAATGCAAGTCTATGGCTGGGGGCGTGACGACCGCCACGCCCCCTCCCATAGACTTGTATTAACGGGGGCGGGCCGTGACGTCACGTGGGGCGGGGCCGTGACGTAACGATGCTCCGGCCCCTGTATTGCCCGTCATTACGTGCAGAGCGATCTCTCTCTGCACAGTAATGATACCGCGGTGCTGCAGCAGCGATCCCCGGGGTCCCCAGCAGCGGGACCCCGGCGATCTGACATCTTATCCCCTATCCTTTGGATAGGGGATAAGATGTCTAGGGGCGGAGTACCCCTTTAAAGGGGTACTCTGCTGCTCAGCGTTTGGAACAAAATGTTCCGAACGCTTAGAGTCGGCGCCTGGAGCTCGTGACTTCATAGCCCTGCCCCTCATGATGTCACGCTCCCGCCCCCTCAATGCAAGTCTATGGGAGGGGGCGTGACAGCCGTCACGCCCCCTCCCATAGACTTGCGTTGAGGGGGCGGGACGTGACGTCATGAGGGGGCGGGGCTATGACATCACGAGCTCCGGACGCCGGCTCTAAGCATTCGGAACATTTTGTTCCAAACGCTGAGCAGTGGAGTACCCCTTTAAGCAATGCACTTATGTTAAATGTGCTGGTGATCGTAATATACAGACTGGCCTTTATTTGTTACACCTACTTATGGATGGTTCACATACTGTACGTCCAGCAGGTCAGCAGAGTTGCCATCCTGGATCAAAAATGTAGCATGCAGGCAACTAGGCCGAGCCCCATTGCAGTCTATGGGAAATAGAGGGAGATTTATCCAAACCTGTGTAGAGGAAGAGCGGTGCTGTTGTCCATAGCAACCAATTAAACAGACCTGTGAAAAATAAAAGAAGCGATCTGATTGGTTGCTATGAGCAACTGCACCGCTCTTCCTCTACACAAGTTTTGATAAATCTCCCCCATTATGTGACAAAGGTCCGGCTTTTTGCATCGGGTGTTCCCATTCCGGATGGATCCAGATCTCTGAATATATATATATATATATATATATATATATATATATAAATAAATAACAGGCCTTAGTCTTTCTTTTCACTGTTGTAAGATTCTGAAATATGTTGTAATATTCTGAGAGGCAGATTATTGGGTGCTCAGTTGGGTTATGTTCACACCACATTTGTGGTGCACATATACGCTACACCAGTGATCTTCAACCTGCGGACCTCCAGAAGTTGCAAAACCACAACTCCCAGCATGCCCGGACAGCCGTTGGCTGTCCGGGCATGCTGGGAGTTGTGGTTTTGCAACATCTGGAGGTCCGCAGGTTGAAGACCACTGCGCTACACATTTCCATGGCCTATATTGAGCCTAATATATGATAAGAGAGTCTCCTATTTACATACATTCATGCATAGGCAATGTTCACTAAAATCTTTGCTTTCCTTTTCATTTATGAAGCAACGAGGACGCCACATTCTCACCTGATTTCGGCAGGGCTTCAATAAATTCATAAACCCCGTCCTCCACCTCAGAGAAGGCTGAATATGGCCGCCTGGACCACACCGCCGCCGTGATAATCGGACACTTCTCTATGATATTTCCAAAAATATCCAGAAATTGCTCATAGCTCATGGAGTTTACAGCTTCTAGATCCATCTCCTGACCCAGCAGCAGTGACTCTCCGTTACAACTGGGGACAAGTCCTAATGTCATCTGGTCCTAATGTTTAGTTAATAAGTTTATTTTTAACTACTCGGGCAACCGTGCATGGACCCGAGGTCACTGACTCTTCCGAAATCTGTAAACTGGAGTCCACTTACAGAGCAAGTGAAGGTAAGAAAATATACGCATACATAGGGGGGGTATTTATCAAAGGATTTATGTGCTTTTTTTTCACTTAACTTTGGCACAATAATTTGGCGCAGTGTCTTTTTGCGCCAAAGTTTGGCGCATCTTCTCCACCGTCATTTTTACAACTTTCTCAAAATCCCATGGTCCTGTGTGTGATTTCAACTTTAGTCAGTAATTCATCATTTGCGCCAATCGATCTTTGGCGCAAATCCCGTTTTTTGGGCGCAAATCCTCGCCAAGAAATTTTGCACATGGAAAACACACTTACCAATGTCAGAAAATGTAAAGGCGTCAAAATACATTAAAATTTTTTTTTGGGTGAAAGCAGCGACGCCTCTGGGGCTGCTCAATACTATCCTGCGAAATAGTTGTCTCTGAGGGACCTTCACCCTCCGTTGAGCAGCATTGGACATGGCCACATAGGTTCAGAAAAGGTAAGCACTAAAGCAGTGGTCTCCAACCTGCGGACCTCCAGATGTTGCAAAACTACAACTCCCAGCATGCCCGGACAGCCGTTGGCTGTCCGGGCATGCTGGGAATTGTAGTTTTGCGACATCTGGAGGTCCGCAGGTTGAAGACCACTGCACTAAAGTAACAAAAAGAAAAAAAACTACTCAAGTTGAAAATAAAATCCATTTCACATGGTGGCTATAAACCCCACAAAAGAAAATATCTCATGTCGCTTGCTGATATACTGCAGGAGGGACTCCAAAATGGCTGCTCTACAGGGTAAAATACGCGTCCTCTGTGGTGGTAAGTTCTGTGTAAAAGGCGCTGTGAACAGCTGGTTTCAACATTTGAGCCAAAATTACTAACAACTTGCACCAAATGATAAATTTGGTGCATGTCCACGAAAACCAAAGTGAAAAAAAAGGGTAAAAAGAAACTGTCATCAGGCAAAATTGATAAATACCCCCCATAGTGTATTGCATTCATTCTTGCATATCTATCCCTTTTTTTGTATATTTCCTCTATATTTTACTCCAGACTGTCTGTTTTAAGTTATCCATTTTTCATCCATATTTACTTTTTGTTACAGGGAAATTTGTTACAGGGTAATTAGCCAGCTTTGTGCAATGGAGGCAGGAGATGGCATACCCAGCTCCCCTGCCTCCATCCCCTCTGCTCCGATATACCTGCCTATTTTGCGCTTAGATGGGCAAAGGGGGTCTCATGAATTTAGGAGCAGAGTAGATGGAGGCAGGGAAGCTCTGTATGCTGGCTTCATTGCACAACATTTGCGTATTGGCAATGGAGGCTAATACCGGGTGTATCTCCAGAACGGCAGCACCAGGTTTACCTGCACTATAACCCTGTGCGTTGGGTTTAGTGTGGTAAACCAGCTGTCAGTTTTCCTCAAAAAAATTAACTATCATGCAAATGCGGAACATGAGTTTTTAAATGCACCCTATTGACTTCTTTGAGCACGCTGCATTGTGGAAACAAAAAACATCTGTGCCAAAAAAAAAAAAAAAAAATTAAATATGAATAAAGTTATTTTGTGTATTTTGTTATGTATTGACAGTGTTTTTCAATAAAAAAAATATTAATACGGATCCGTAATACACAAGTGTGAAGAAGCCCTTATGGTGCCCATACACCATAGACTATGGTCACACAAAGAAATTTCAATGCAGAATTCCGCAGCTGATTTTGATGGGATTCTGCTGTGATGTTCACATCTGCGCCGGAAACATGTGGCATGGAAATTCTAATTCCAGTGTTCGCAGAAAGTATAGACATGTCTATTCTTTCTGCGGACTCTGCACGGAAGTGCATTGTCGTATGTTATGCCGGGGCTCCACTGTCAGGACAATGTCACCACCTTCAGCAGGTTCAGCCGCCTGACTGTAATAGCATAGCATTGTTCTGTATAAGTGATCTAATAATTGCTTATAAAAAAAAAATAGACTTAGTGTAAAACAACAAGTGTTTTTAAAAATATAAAAATTCAAAAAAATTCAAATCACACCCCTTTTCCTATTTTTCAAATAAAAAACTACTCCTCTGTGTTCTCTCCTATCTGATAGCACTCCTCTGTACTCTCTCCTGTGTGACAGGACTCCTCTGTGTGTCTGATAGGACAGGAGAGAACAAAGAGGAGTGCTATCAGCCAGGAGAGAGCACAGAGGGGTGCTATCAGCCAGGAGAGAGCACAGAGGAGTGCTATCAGCCAGGAGAGAGCACAGAGGAGTACAATCAGCCAAGAGAGAACACAGAGGAGTGCTATCAGCCAGGAGAGAGCACAGAGGAGTGCTATCGGACAGGAGAGAGCACAGAGGAGTACAATCAGCCAGGAGAGAGAACAGAGGAGTACAATCAGCCAGGAGAGAGCACAGAGGAGTCCTATCAGACAGGAGAGAGCACAGAGGAGTAGAAACAGCCAGGAGAGAGCACAGAGGAGTATGTGGTATCCCGATACAGGACCTTGTCCTGTCCCTGTCCTCTCAGTTAGAGTTCCCCCATTCCACAGGATTTTCCTGCAGGACTTACCATTTGCTCACCTCGTACAATACATTACAAATGTATTGTGCATATTGTCAATTATGTATAAAGTTGTGTATAAAGTTGTACAAATGTATAGGACCTTCCAGGGTCATGTGATAATGTCATGTGATGAACCCAGAGTTCCCTGGGTACAGGACCTCCAGGCTTGACGACCAATGGGATTAGTCCAGCCCCCTAGTATATAAGGGGCTGCAGTCTGTAAGTTCTCTCTCTTAATTCCTGACTAAAAAGAATATCTCAATTCATCTTACCTAAGCCAAAGCCTAAGGAACCAGCAGCCACTAGAACCATGAGTTATCAAGCTCTATCTACAAAAACCTAGTGGCTACTATTCAACTCAAAGCATATAATTAGTAGCACAGTGGCCTGTTCAAATCTCAAGACCACAAGTCCCAGGAAAGCCTGTGAGGTGTCCTGCATACCGGTTACCTCAAGAGAAACTGTTTAACTGTAAAGACTGTTGCACAAGAAGTTAAGTAAAAGTTCCAGTTATCTCATAAATCCTGCTGTGTGAGTGCTATCAGACAGGAGAGAGCACAGAGGACTCCTATCAGACAGGAGAGAGCACAGAGGAGTGCTATCAGACAGGAGAGAGCACAGAGGACTCCTATCAGACAGGAGAGAGCACAGAGGAGTGCTATCAGACAGGAGAGAGCACAGAGGACTCCTATCAGACAGTAGAGAGCACAGAGGAGTGCTATCAGACAGGAGAGAGCACGGAGGAGTGCTATCAGACAGGAGAGAGCACAGAGGAGTGCTATCAGACAGGAGAGAGCACAGAGGAGTACTATCAGACAGGAAACACAGCACAGAGGAGTCCTTTCAGCCAGAAGAGAGCACAGAGGAGTCCTATCAGACAGGAGAGACAGAGGAGTGCTATCAGCCAGGAAAGAGCACAGAGGAGTACTATCAGACAGGAGAGAGCACAGAGGAGTCCTATCAGACAGGAGAGAGCACAGAGGAGTCCTATCAGACAGGAGAGACAGAGGAGTGCTATCAGCCAGGAAAGAGCACAGAGGAGTACTATCAGACAGGAGAGAGCACAGAGGAGTCCTATCAGACAGGAGAGAGCACAGAGGAGTGCTATCAGACAGGAGAGAGCACAGAGGAGTACTATCAGACAGGAAACACAGCACAGAGGAGTCCTTTCAGCCAGAAGAGAGCACAGAGGAGTCCTATCAGACAGGAGAGACAGAGGAGTGCTATCAGCCAGGAAAGAGCACAGAGGAGTACTATCAGACAGGAGAGAGCACAGAGGAGTCCTATCAGACAGGAGAGAGCACAGAGGAGTCCTATCAGACAGGAGAGAGCACAGAGGAGTCCTATCAGACAGGAAAGAGCACAGAGGAATACTATCAGACAGGAGACACAGCACAGAGGAGTCCTATCAGACAGGAGAGACAGAGGAGTGCTATCAGACAGGAGAGAGCACAGAGGAGTCCTATCAGACAGGAGAGACAGAGGAGTGCTATCAGACAGGAGAGAGCACAGAGGAGTACTATCAGACAGAAGAGAGCACAGAGGAGTACTGTCAGAAAGGGGAGAGCACAGAGGAGTACTGTCAGACAGGGGAGAGCACAGAGGAGTACTGTCAGACAGGGGAGAGCACAGAGGAGTACTATCAGACAGGAGAGAGCACAGAGGAGTACTGTCAGACAGGGGAGAGCACAGAGGAGTACCATCAGACAGGAGAGAGCACAGAGGAGTACTGTCAGACAGGGGAGAGCACAGAGGAGTACTGTCAGACAGGGGAGAACACAGAGGAGTACTATCAGACAGGGGGGAGAGCACAGAGGAGTGCTGTCAGACAGGGGAGAGCACAGAGGAATACTATCAGACAGGAGAGCGCACAGAGGAGTACTATCAGACAGGAGAGAGCACAGAGGAGTGCTATCAGACAGGAGAGAGCACAAAGGAGTGCTATCAGACAGGAGAGAGCACAGAGGAATACTATTAGACAGGAGAGCGCACAGAGGAGTGCTAGCCCACCCTCACTTAATGGACTTTGTCTATACCTATGCTTCAGCTTGGACAAATCCATGATTTTATAAGCCATGACTCTATAAAAAGGAAATACAATTTTCTTATGAAGTATAATAGAAAGGTTAATGTTTTACCAAGATGTACAACATATAAAATGTTTTTGTATCTGACAGTGCCCATTTAAGGTCAAAATGGACCTGCTCATGAGGGGTTTCTTGCAACATTTTAAATTCAAGGTAACCACATAAGTAAAAAAAAAAAAAAAAAAAAAAAATTAATATATATATATATATATATATATATATATATATATATAGATAGATAGATTTTTTTTTCTTTTGTGAAAGGTGTCTAAAGCCTCTAACATTGTTTACAGGATGTCATCATTATCCTACAGAGCAGAAACAAGACACAGAATTGTTCCCTGTGGTTTGCATAGTGAACAGTAGAGGGCTTGGTTTCAGTTGCAGCTCCAGGCGATAGAATGACAAGGGATAATATGACTTTTGATATATTTGTATCTGTAACCCGCTGCGTATACCATAGGACAGGAGTTTCCCTGTGTATCCAAAGACAGGTGCAAAAGAGCAGGGCCAGTCAACCTGACATATTCTAGACACATCCAATATGGCCCTTGACTCCATTAACCCCTATTGTCCAGCACTGTAATAGTGCAGCACAGTCAAGAGTAGACCCTAGTTCTCCAAACTGTGTGCCTCCAGCTGTTGCAAAACTACAACTTCCAGCATGCCCCGACAGCCGAAGGCTGTCGGGGCATGCTGGGAGATGTAGTTTTGCAACATCTGGACGTCCACAGTTTTGAGGCCAATACTGTACAGCCCAGTCCTCCAAACTGTGGACCTCCAGCAGCTACAAAACTACAACTCCCAGCATGCATGGACAGCCAACAGCTGTCTGGGCATGCTGAGATGTAGTTTTGCAATACAGGTCCACAGTTTAGAGACCACTTTTGTAGACATTAGGGGCAATTTATTTAGCACTATACACTTTTGGTGTGTAAAAAAAAAAAAAAAAAAAAAGGCGCAAGTTTGGCATTGATGGTTTTGCTACATTTTGGGAGAAGTTTTTTTTATCCTGAATTGATTTTTTGCCAAACTTGCTTACTTGAAGATTTTGCCCTTTGACCTTGCAGTGGTTGTCAATCAGTCATGTGCGACTTTTCTCCAAACGTGGCAAATTTGGTTGCAGAGGGCTCCAAATGTCATAAACCAATGCCAGCAATCTTTTAACTTAAAAAACTCGCTTACAACATTTTCACACAAGCAAAAAACCTAGGCACGTGTGGGAAATTTATCAAATTGATAAATTAGGTGCACATACACATAACTTAAAAAGAGTACCTCTCATGCTCTTGATACATTTTATAATCCTCCCAGTTCACTGCCCCCATCATGATAATCCACCCCCTGCCTTTATTTTTATTATTATGGTGTCCCGGTACAGGATCCCTGTCCCTGTCAAAAGTCCCCTCAGCTAGAGTCCCTCCATCCCACATGGCTCTCCTGCAGGGCTTGCCCCTTGGCCACCTCATATAAATGTATTTCTGTATAGTGTACAAATGTATAGGACCTACCTAGGTCACATGATATATCATAATGGTTGTACAGATAGGAACTTTCTGGGTCATGTGATGTACCCAGAGTTCTCTGGGTTCAGGACCTACAGGCTTTGCAACCAATGGGATTAGTCCAGCCTCCCTGATATATAAGGGGCTGTAGTCTGTAAATTCTCTCTCTTAGTTCCTTCCGGACTATCAAGCAATCACAATCAGCATGTCTCAATTCATCTCAACTAGGCCAAAGCCTAAAGAACCAGCAGCCACTAGAACGGTGGGTTATAAAGCTCTATCTACCAATTCCTTGTGACTACTATTCAACTCAACTCATACAATTAGTAGCACAGTGGCCTGCTTAAAGCTAAAGACTGCCTGTCCCAGCAAAGCCTGTGAGGAACCTGCATCCCAGTTACCTCAAGAGAAACTGTTTAATTGTAAAGACTGTTGGCTTAAGAAGTTCAGTAAAAGTTCCAGTTATCTCATAAATTCTGCTGTGGACATTCAGTTTATTATCCCTGCCGTTTGGGGGCCGGTTGGCAGCAGGACCTCCAATACTAAGCAAACCGCACCCTGGCATCATGACAAGTAAGGGTTAATACCACCAGACCCTGCATCACCTCATTGCCTCACCCAGTCACCACATTATTATTTAGTTTTCTACCTTGATATTGCTCCATATTTTCTGCTCAGTCTCAGTCAGATTCACAGACTGGGAAGGGGCGTTCCCCAGTAGGTGTGACATCATCTGAAGCCATACAGGGGAGAACTTCCTCCATCACTCTGCTACACACAGCCCAGAGCAGTTCATTGTGTGAGATGAGCTATGATTGGCTAAGGCAGCAAACACCCCCCTCAGCATTTCCTGATCTTGGACTTCTGACAGGCCAACAGGAGTCCAAAGTCTGTGCAAAAGATGGGGGGGGGGATGTGCTGTGGACAAGTAGGGAGACACCTAGAGGCAGCTTTTTTAAACACAAATAAAACATAGAAAGCTTCTGTGGCGAAAACAGCTGCCGTGGAAATTCTGATAAGGGCAGGATCAGAGTGGGCCCCTGGCTGCGGCCGGGTAGGTCTGTGTGTCCGCTCGTAGTATCTAAAAGAAAAGCTTATCTTCATTGCTGTTTTTTTTTCTTTACATTATGCAAAAATACAAACAAATGACATCTCACACGATAATTGAATGTTTTTTTTTATAAAAAAGCAAAAATATAATGTATTCTTATGCATTTTATTAATATAAAAAATATCTTTAAAAAAATCTTACTCAACAATAGTGCTCAGCATAAGCCTATACCAAAAAAGGGATATGCATCTTGTGATTTTAATATTTACATTATTTCTGTGTAACCACTTTGTTTGTGCCCATTTTAGGGTATATAAATGTAACACAATGGGCCCCCCTCTACTTGTCATAGTGGACAGCCATTACACATGTGACTCTTACTTTGTGGTCTTGTGAATTAAACCGATAACACACTCAAGTCAGTAGCCGCCATATAATGCTTCATGATGACAGGCGGGCCCAACTATAGGCCTACCACATTATCAACCATCAATACATCATCAGGGGAGCGTTGATGTGAAACAGGATTGTTATCTACTTACTAAAGTAATAAACATTCACTTTTCCCCATTTTGCAGAAAAAAAGAAGCACTCCGGGATTTTGTTTATGCTTATATAGTGCAGCATAAGCTATTCTTGTGCATGCCTTTTGCTTACCTTTTTTGATGATGTGGCAAGCATGGGCTACATTTACCATCAATGCTCTGGCTGAGTATCAGGTGTTTGATCACTCCAGCTGGTCATGTAATTAAGCTGCAAGTGCTGGAGAATACACAGGTGAACACATTAGACTCACAAGTGCGTCAGTGTCAAATATACACTGTGCAGTTTCAATGCCTTTTCTGACACAATTATGGTGAAATTGCACCTTTTTTGGCATACTTTTGGAAAAACGATGGAAAAAAAACTTTAAGAATGCAGCAATAAATACAATGTGGTAACCTCAGAGGGGGTGTATACCTACTATATCCTGATCCCACAGAGCAGTGTTTACCAACCAGTGTGCCTTCATCATTGCAAACCTACAACTTCCAGCATGCCTGGACAGCCAACGGCTGGTATTTGTAGTTTTGCAACAGTTGGAGGCACACTGGTTGGGAAACACTGCCATTGAGAAAGCAGATGAATCTGGGAAGGGAGGGATCTGTGAGCTGCTGGGAGGGATCTAGTAGATGAGGATGTAATCCCGTAGTTCACAGGAAGTCAGGTGACTTAGGACTGACATCCTGATTTGCCAATTATGAACCGGAAGATATGGAGAGTCAGATTGGTGATCACATGATCACGTTGCAGTAATGAAACATATAGATGCAGCTGCACTGGAATTAAACATATTTTGCTGTAAGACTAGTAATAGTGAGTGTGCATAATATAGGCAACAAAAAACCCGGGGTGCTTCTTTAGTGAACGACAGGAACCTACTGAATGCTGTGACTTTCTTAAACATTCCATCATCTGCAACATTTGTGTTCCATGAGCCCAGAATTGTCGCTATATATATTCTATCAGAGCTATTACTAGGCTATGTCCTTCTCTAGCTGCGGGTCGCAGTTACTATAGGGAAACCCCAAAATGGGAGGTTTTGTAGCTGTGGTATAATAAAGGTCTCAAATAGGCTGCACCCCTGTGCCCTACACCAGAGAAGTGGGTATCTGTGGGGCTAGGGTGTGGTAGTCCACGCTGAATGGTGTTTGGCCGACATGTTCTGTATATGATGGCCCTCTAATCCTGGTAAATAGACACCTTGTGCAGTCCCCTATATACCGTATTATTCAGCAAAGCATCAATTGAAAAGCGACTGATGACTTCTGCCTTTAGTTCATCTGAAATCCCAGAGAATATTCCACCGATCCACGATTCTACTTCATCAGAGATGATCTTGAGATGGAGACAGTTATGTAAAAGTGCCAAAAAGCTAATGAAAGCTCTGCTAGTACGCTGACTCAGATAAGTGGTGTGTTGACAGATAGAAGGTCCTGGATCAGTGCACTTTCTATAAGCGTCGAACAATTAGAATCTGAATTATGGCTGTTCTTGCTTTGGTAAATCTGTAAAGAATATAATAAAAGTAAAGTTTAAGAATACAAGACTAATGTGTGAATTATAAAAGCCAATGAATGAGCACGTGTAAAAGAGTTTTCTCCTTTGTCAGCTGATAACATCTGTCTTTGTTCTTGGGGGCCTGTCAGCCTGTGAAGAAGGTCCTTATATTATTTTTATAAAAAGGAGAAGGTCCTTATATTATTTTTATAAAAAGGAGATAAAATTTTCATATGAAGTATTAAGGAAGGTTAATGCTTTGCCAAGATATACAACATATAAAAAGTTTTTGAATCTGACAATTCAAAAACTTTTTAAATGTTGTACATCTTGGCAAAGCATTAACCTTTCTTTATGCTTCATAAGAAAAAGTTATCTCCTTTTTATAAAAATAATGGCTTATAAAAACACCACTAGGGGTACCCCATACGATCCAGAACATAATCCTGTCTGCCTGCAGCATCATATTTGTCCATGCCTGTGCTTCTCTGTGCTCACTCCTTTCCTATCAGACTGCAGCATGAAAATAAAGAGGAAGGTGTTACAGAGCAGCCTGCAGTGATTGGACAAAATCACCCAGCACAGCACAGCAGACTCAGGAAAGAAGATGAGTCATGCAGAGTGAGGAAATGCCCCCTACAAAGCACAAAATAACAAAGGGAGCAATAGAAAGAAGTTATTTGTGAGAGAAATATAGGTGCTAGACACATAACAAGTGCATGTACATGACCAGGATTAGGTATTGAGTAACATATAACATTTTTTTT
The DNA here is from genome assembly GCF_029499605.1 of Hyla sarda. Lineage (NCBI taxonomy): Eukaryota > Metazoa > Chordata > Amphibia > Anura > Hylidae > Hyla > Hyla sarda. The sequence goes on from NC_079190.1 coordinate 54,495,932, forward strand.
TTTGTGTGGGATTTGACAGGTACTTTTTAAGGGTAGCAAGATCATATAAGTAGATTTTTTATACTTACTGTAATATCTCTTTCTTGGAGGATCCATTGGGGGACACAGGAACCGTGGGTATATCTTGCTGCCACTAGGAGGCTGACACTAGGTATTAACAAAAAAGAAGTTGGCCCCTCCTGGCAGGATATACCCTGCCCACTGACTCTGAGCCAACCAGTTTAGTCCCAAAACAGTAGGAGGAACTGACTAATCACCACAGAGAGTCCGAAGAAGGCCCAGACAAAAAAATCAACCATACAAACCCACAGACAGGAAATCGACACTCAGGTCGACAAACTAATAACCAACGGGTGGGTGCTGTGTCCCACAATGGATCCTCTGAGAAAGAGTTTTTACAATAATTATAAAGCAGACCATGGGGTGGGAAAGCAGTCCCCAGGGTGGGAAAGCAGAACCCAGTCAGTCAGAGAATCAGGCGGATGGCAATGCCACCGCCACCTGCAACACTTTACACCCAAAATCGGCGTCAGCAGACGTGGAAGTGTGCACCTGGTAGAACTTGGTGAACGTGTGCACGGATGACCAAGTGGCCGCCTTGCACACCTGCAGGGCCAAAGCCCTGTTGAACACCGCCCAGGAGGCCCCAACAGAGCGGGTGGAGTGTGCCGTAACCCAGAAATGGGGGAACCTTCCCCTTAGAACGATAGGCCTCTGATATGGCAGACCGGATCAACCGGGATATGGTTGCCTTAGAAGCTGGAAGCCCTTGCACCGGCCTTCTGGAATGACGAACAACGAATCAGAGCACCGAAAAGAAGAGGCGGCCAAGAGATAAACCCGCAGAGCTCTGACCACATCCAAGTTGTGGAGAGAGCGCTCCTTAGGGTGAGACGGAGCCGGGCAGGAGGGAAGGACGATATCCTTGTTTAGATGAAAAGAGGAGACCACCTTCGGCAGAAAAGATGGCACCGGCCGAAGCACAGCCTTGTCCTGGTGAAGGACAAGAAAGGTGGGTCAGCAGGAGAGAGCTGCCAATTCCGACACCCGCCGGATGGAGGTCAAAGCAATGAGAAAAGACACCTTATAAGTAAGGAAGCGGAGAGAGATCTCCCAAAGGGGTTCGAATGGGGCACCTTGCAAAGCGCTGAGAACCAAATTCAGGTCCCAGGACGGAGTGGGAGACCTGTAAGGAGGAGCCTCGTGTGCCACACCCTGAATGAAGGTGCAAACATAAGGATCAGAAGCCAGGGGGCGCTGAAAAAGAATGGAAAGCGCTGACACCTGCCCCTTGAGGGAACTAAGTTTCAAACGCATTTCCAGCCCCGACTACAGAAAGGAAAGCAGGTTTGGCAAGGAAAAAACAACAGGAGAAAGGGAGCGGGCCTCACACCACCAAAAATAGGCACACCAGGTCCTGTGATAAATTCTGGCAAAGGATGGTTAACGTGCCCAAAGCATGGTGCGAATGACCTGGAGAGAGAAACCGCGAGCTCTCAGCACAGCAGTTTCAACCACCAAGCCGTCAAACACAGCGGCAGAGAATTGGGGTGGCAGAGTGGACCTTGAAATAGAAGGTCCTCTCTGCCACCACATGGGAACATCCGCCACAAAGCCACATGGGAACGTCCGCCACGAGACGAACCACAAGAGAAACCACATTGGCGAACCACGGGAATTGTGGAGACGCCTTCCGCCTTGAGCTTCCTCACTATTCTGGGCAGGAGGGGAAGCAGAGGAAAGAGGTAGGGGAGGTCGAACTGCGACAAAGGAACATCTAAAGCATCCACAGCCAGAGGATCACTGGATTTTGCCACGAAGGCGGAAACCTGCCAGTTTAGGTGGGACTCAAAGAGGTCCACGTCCGGGGTCCCCCAATGTTCGCAAATTGCTGCAAACACCTCTAGGTGGAGAGACCACTCCCCAGGCCAGGCGAGGAGCGACTCAGAAAGTCCGCCTCCCAATTATCCACCCCCGGAATGTGGATCGCCGATATGGAGGGAACCTGGCGTTCCCCCCAGACAAGAATCCTTGTCACCTCCGCAATTGCCATGAGGCTGCGAGTGACCCCCTGGCGATTCATATAGTCCACAGTCGTGGCATTGTCCGTTCGGACCCGAACCAGAGAACCCCGGAGTAACAACTCCCAGTGGAGGAGACAAAGAAAGATGGCCTGAATCTCCAGAATGTTGATGGGGAGACGGGCTTCCTAGGGGGACCAATGGCCCTGAATCCTCGGGTCCTGAAAAACACCCCCCAGCTGAGGAGACTCGCATCGGTCGTTAAGACCTGCCAACACAGCGAGAGAAATTATCATCCCTCTCGGAGGAGTGGAGAGCGGAGCCACCAAAGGAGCGACGGATCCGGCAGTGGAGGGACTGAGGAGATTTGTTCCACAGAGACAGGATGGCCCACTGAAGAGGGCGGCACCGGAACAGAACAAAAGGAACGGCTTCCATGGCCCATGGCCGCCACCATCCTGCCCAACACTTTCATGCACTAATGTATGGTCACCGGTTCCAGGTGGTGCAATAGGAGAAACCTGGACAGAAGAGCACTCCACTTGTCTGGTGGAAGCAGAACTCAAGCCTTTTTCGGTGTCGAAGTGAAGTCCAAGGAAGACTAGAGACTGGGAGGGAGAGAGGTTGGATTTCTCCTGGTTGATCCCCCCCAACTGGTCAGGGTCCGAATAGTGATGTGGAGACTCTCCCGATTTTGAGCAAAGGACGGAGCTTTGATCAACAGGTCGTCCAGATAAGGGAACACTGACATCCGCCAAGAGCGGAGGATGGCAATCACCACCTGGGGGCTGTGGCCAGCCCAAAATGAGGGGCCACAAACTGAAAATGACCTGCCGGAACGGCAAACCGCAGAAACCTTTGGTGTGCCGGACAAATAGGGATGTGGAGGTAGGCATCCCGGATGTCCACCAAAGCCAGGAATTCACCCTGGTCCATGGACACAACAACAGAACGGAGAGATTCCATTCGGATGTGCCGCAGGTGTAAAAAGTCAATTGAGGAGCTTCAGATTGAGAATCGGATGTACCGTTCCCCCTTTTTTGGGAATGACGAACAGGTTCGAATAGAAGCTCAAAAAACCTTCCTGGGGCGGAACTGGTACAATGACCCACTATGCAAGGAGGGTGTGGAGTTCAGACTGAAAAGCCGCAGCCAGGGACGGAGAATAGGGAGGCTAGACAGGATAAAACGATCCAGGGGAAAAGAACCAAATTCGATTCGGTAGCCTTGACCTGCGCCAACCAAACATCCCAAAAGAGGGACAGGCAACCACCCACTTGAGAGGAAGGCTCAGGTGGGGGCGCCCCTTCAGGCGGAGGTAGGCTTGCGAGTACCTGGCTTGGCAGAGAAACGTCCAGAATGACCGTCCTGCTTCCAGGAGCGGCGTGCCTTGAAGGTAGGAGCCTCCCGAGACTGCAAAGACAATTGTTTGTCCTGGTAGTCTGAGGCAAAGGACTGAAACGAAGAAGACTTGCGGCGAGAATCGCACCTTATTCTGAGGGAGCAGCGAGCTCTGACAGCCTGTAGCCTCGGAAAGGGTTTAATCCAGGCATTTGCCAAAAAGGCGGCCACCTGTAAAGGGCATCCTGGTGAGAGATCTCTTGGAGGCCACGTCAGGATTCCAGGCCTTCAACCACATAGAGCGACGGATAGCCGCTAAGTTGCCAGAAGCTGCACAGCGTGCGGATTCCAAAGACACTGGGCATAGATAATCACCAGCGTTGGAGATCTGGAGGGCTAAGTCAGCCAGATCATCTGGAAGAGCCCCGGATAAAACGCCTTGGCGAAGTTGAGCGGCCCAGGCTGACAAGGCCTTGGATACCCAAGTTGCGGCACACGCCAGAAGCAAGGACGAGCTTCAAAGGCAAATTTTGCTCAATTCTCAATTTGCTTGTCCATGGGGTCCTTGAAGGAAGTTGCATCAGCCAGAGGAAGAGTGGTGGATTTGGAGAAGCGAGAGACTGGAGGGTCCACTGTAGGCGGGGCAGTCCATTTGGAGACCAGGTCCTGGGCAAATGGAAACATAGCCTTCAGCCGTTTAGACCCTTGGAAGCGTTTTCAGGGTGCTTTCAGGCAGTCTCCAGCAGGTCATCAAACGCCGCATGAGTATTAAAGACCTTGGGAGAACGGCAAGTGCCGCGGGAGCTGGGTCCGAAGTTCCAGGTTCATGTAGGTGAAAGGTGTCTCTGACAGCCGACACCAAACTGTCCACCATGTCCGACATGGTTGACAGCTCTTCAGGCTCCGAGTGCGGATCCGAGTCTGCGTCCACCAGTTCCCCACCGGACCGGGAACAGGCAGTGGAGGCTCTAGATCTAGTTGACATAGATCTGGAATGGTGGGCTGGGTATCACGAGCGGCCCCATGGGGAGCGACTGCGGGAGCAAGGACGCTGCCTGATAGATGGGGATAGGGAGCGAGAGCGGCATGGAGACATCCCATCAGGTGAGGAGTCAGAGTAAATGACGCTTGTGAGAGCGTCAGCTACCAGAGGAGGCTGAATGGGCCTGCCGGGAGTGAGGATGCAAGGAGGAGTGCTTAAAGGCAGTAGCTACCTCCCTGGAAACTTGCGCCAGATCAGAGATCGTCTGGGAGAGTGAGGAAACCCAAACCGGGGGAGGGACATTGCCCACACGCTTCAGAGAGCCATCCTGGGCGGAAGGCACAGGAGGGCTGGGACGTGAAGTGGAGCAGGCAGAACAGGTGGACTATGCCGAACACCTTGGCATTTTAGTTTTACAGCCCGTGCAAAAATAGTAAGTGAGTAAGGCGGTGACCGCCTATCTGGGGGGGGGGGGGGGGGCACGTGACAGTGAGGGATCATACCCCCCCCACGGGAAGTTCATAGCCTCCTATAGGTAGAAGGGCCAAGGGGGAGGAGACCTGTGACTCCTGCAGCACGCGCTAGACCAGGAGAGGCAGACATTGACTTCTCATGGGCGTGCTAGTAGGGGATTGGATGTGGCCCAAGAAGGAAGGAGTGCCGCATGGCCGGGCAGTGAGAGGACTCCTCCACACAGGGATACCGGCAAGGAGAGATCCTGCTGTAAAAATAAGGTACTAGAGGGGAGACTGGACTCCCGAACAGGCTCCCTCCCCAAGGATAAAATAAAGGAATCCCTAGCAGCCCAAAGGGGGGTCGGGGATGGAGGAGAGGGTGCAGGGATACTAGATACCTAGATAGATGTCCCATATACTCAACCCTGAAAAGCACCTCCTAACAGGTTGGTCAGAAAGGTCTAGATGACAAGCAATGACCATCCTACTTATCACAATCCAATAATGTGCCCTCTCTTAATGTCTGTCAACTGGGCAAAATGTTTTCATCGTAGATCCATGTCACTACCCAAAAGTAGCCTCTGAGAGTCTTTTTATAGTGCAACATGGAAGCATTTTCAGACTCGCTTGTGGCAAGAACCAGTGTCTAAGCAGATCCCACCTGTAATAGCTTACATATCTGCCTGAGACATAACTGCATGCAGAGTTTTGCAACAAGCTAACATTATTTTTTTTTGTCAATGAGTGTACATTTAAAGGTCCCCCAGGACTCCATAGTTATCCGCTGTTCAGACACAGCCTCCCAATTGGTTGTAGAAAGAAATGTAAAGGCTGTCTGTGCTTGCTGGGAGTTCTAGTTTCTCAGCAGCTGGAGCCACCCTGGTTGAAGAACACTGTTCTAAGGAACTGATGCGATCAATGTAACAGAAGATGGTAACTTTACAATATATTATGATTAAGATTTTTTTTTCAATCTCTAATCAGTAACAGTGACGGCAAAATAACAACAGGCGCCAAATACATCTGACATACCAGAGCTTCTATATTGGAAATTTGATATCCCAAATATGAAACCAGTTCTGAAAAGGACGGTCGCTTCTTAGAATCAAAACCCCAGCAGGACTGCATCAGGAAATATCTGCAAAAATATAAGAAGAAAACCAGAAGTAAGGATGAGAATGAGATTCCCTATACCAGTGGTCTTCAAACTGGGGCCCTCCAGATTTTGCAAAACTACAATTCCCAGCATGCTGGGAGTTGTAGTTTTGCAACATCTGGAGGGCCACAGTTTGAAGACCACTGCCCTATACTATAATATGAGCTCTCACCCCTGGAGAGGAGGTCATCTGTGTCATCGCAGCAGTGCAGAATAATGGTGGGACATGATACTGGGATCACTCAAAGGCCCAGAGGTATCATATACTGTGTGAGAGAAAAGCTGTTTCCACACGACCAGTCACAGCTCAGCTTTCACTTTACTAGAGCTCCTCAATATGAGAAAGCTGAGCTGTTATTGGTTGCTATGGGCAAAATCTCTCCAGTTTTTCTCTCACACAGTTTGATACATATGGGCCAGTGTCTCATGTGCAGAGATAATTCATAGCATAGATTATTACAGACTAGCAGAGTACCCAGTGTTTCCCAGTCATTCTAGCTAAGCCTTGTGGGAGAGGAAAGCAACAATGAAGTTCCTCATATCCTGACCTCACATCTTGTCCTCACATCCTTTTCTCCAATCCCGTCCTCCTATCCCGTCCTCATATCCCGACCTCGTATCCCGACCTCGTATCCCGACCTCATATCCCGTCCTCATATCCCGTCTTCATATCCCGTCCTCATATCCCGTCCTCATTTCTCGACCTCATATCCCAACCTCATATCCCGATCTTATTTCCGACCTCATATCCTATCCTCATGTCCTTTTCTCATATACCATCCTCATATGTCGTCCTCATATCCCGTCCTCATTTCCCGACCTCATTTCCCGACCTCATATCCCAACCTCATATCCCAACCTCATATCCCAACCTCATATCCCAACCTCATATCCCAACCTCATATCCCGATCTTATATCCGACCTCATATCCTATCCTCATATCCTCTTCTCATATACCATCCTCATATCTCGTCCTCATATCCCGTCCTCATATCCCGTCCTCATATCCCGACCGTATATCCCATCCTCATATCCTGACCTCATTTCCCGTCCTCATATCCTGTCCTTATATCCCGACCTCATATCCCAACCTCATATCCCTACCTCATATCCCAACCTCATATCCTATCCTCATATCCTTTTCTCATATACCGTCCTCATATCCCGTCCTCATTTCTCATCCTCATTTCCCATCCTCATTTCCCATCCTCATTTCCCATCCTCATTTCCCATCCTCATATCCCATCCTCATATCCCATCCTCATATCCCGTCCTCATATCCCGACCTCATATCCCCACCTGATATCCCGACCTCAAATTCCGACCTCATATCCCATTCTCATATCAAGTCCTCATATCCCAACCTCATATTCCGACCTCATATCCCATTCTCATATCAAGTCCTCATATCCTGTCCTTATATATTGGCCTCATATCTCGTCCTCAGGAGAGATTGTTGGCTGAAAACAGAAGGGGGCGTAACGTGTATGAGGCTTGCAATTCTTGGCCTCTGTTTCTTTTTTCCCCCCCATATTAAATTACAGGAAAATGTTTGTACATAAGCCTTCACACTTTTCTGGCCCCTTTTTCATGTACTCACATTTCATCTGTAGCATAGAATGGTTGGTCCATTTTAAATCCACTTTGCAGGAGCTTGTAAAATTTTGCATCGACAGGTATGCCTGGATATGGATTGATTCCTTGAAGAAGATTTAAAGCCACATTAAGCACAGAATTGTATATATATATATATATATATATATATATATATATATACACAATATATATATATATATATATGATGTATCATGTCTGTATGTTTATATTCGAGATTGTAACAAAATAACTCATACCAAGAGAAAATATCTCCCAAAGCAAGATGCCATAAGACCAAACATCACTTCTGATAGTATATATTCCATCAAATATACTCTCTGGAGCCATCCATTTAACTGGCAGTCGAGCCTGGAGCAGACAGAAATAAAAATTTGTGAAATTTTGCATGGAGAACAATGTTCTTATTAAAAACCTTACTTTTTTTTTATTTACGGTATTTTTTATGATTTCTGGATTTTAAGCAGTACTGCTATGTGTCCAGTAGATGGCACTGCTGTTATTTATATTGTCATTCCTATGTTAAACAACTGTAGTGATGTTTGTCCTTTTTAAACCCCCATGATTTAAAATGAGGTGTAAGATTGAGCTGAACATGACTCACAGCAAATAGCAACAACAAACTAGGAACTAACACTAACTTTTAAAGTAGTACATTATTTAGATCACCATAGTAAATGATGAAGGTAAATTGAAAATGAACTTACATTGCCCTTTACCACATAGCTTGAATCATTCACGATGTCTCTGGCGAGTCCAAAATCACATATTTTGGCCACTTTTCCGCTGTTTATCAGTATATTTCGGGCTGCAAGATCCCTGTGAATGCACTGAAGAAAGTAATGAAATTGCCAATCTGTATTATGAGGTTCAGTGTCATACCATCATCCTAAAGGGCACACAGAATGATCGCCCAAGTGACTAGGATTATCTCTTTACTTAGGCTTAAAAGGTTCCTCCAGGAATAAAATGTTGTCAAATAAACTGGTGCCAGAAAGTTAAACAGATTTGTAAATTACTTTTATTTACAAATCTTAATCCTTCCTGTACTTATCAGCAGCTGTATACTACAGAGGAAGTTGTGTAGTTCTTTCCAGTCTAACCACAGTGCTCTCTGTTGACACCTCTGTCCAAAACTGTCCAGAGCAGGAGAGGTTTGCTAAGATAAGTTCAGATGTCAGAAATGTCCACACAGAAAATCTTTCCTGTTGGAGTTTCTTCCCTCCAACTACAAGTCCCAGGATCGCTTGTTTGTAAGTGTGAGGTCACTTTTCTCCCACCCATTGAAACACACCTGGGACAATTCCCTGCAGCCCTGTGGAGAATGATCTCTCTCCCACCCAGGAGTCGATGTACCCATTGAAGCAGATATGCTCCCTTTAAACACCTGACTAGTGATGTAATGTCTCGGTCCGCACTGCGACCTGGGAAAACCTGAGACAACACTCATTTTGTATGCTGTTAAAAATAAACATTGGGGGCAAAGATCATGTAAGAATTGCAAGACCACCATCAAACACAGATACAGACACTATACTATGGACTGCACTAATTTTACAGCCTCTGTAGCACAGTGAAATAATAAAAAAAAAAAAAAACCTTAAAACAGTGTGTCTCCAGCTGTTGCAAAGTTACAACTCCCAGCATGCCCGGACAGCCGAAGGCTGTCCGGGCATGCTGGGAGTTGTAGTTTTGCAACAGCTGGAGACACACTGTTTTGAACACACTGTATTAAAATCTGATAACCAGGGGAAAATCGATGCAAGCTGGTGCTTTATAAATACTCCACATATGCGTTCTATCAACTTATTGTTATATATATATATATATACATATATATATATATATATATATATGTGTGTTCCAGTGCCCTTCCTTATTTTTTTGTTGGTCCCTTTTCTGAACAGTTGTGCCAACAAGCTGTGGGTATCCAAAATAGACAGAAAAAAAGATTACGCTAATTCCTAAAGTGCCGGCCAAATGACAACGATAATTTGACCAGATGGATCCCCCCCCCTCCCCCACATCTACCCTGCAGTTTTCCAGCCCTCCCCAAGCGGCAACCTATTTCTGCACAATGTTTACAGAAAGGAGCGCATGTAGTCAGCACAGAGGAAGTAGACATGTAAATGAAGCGACACGAATAGAACGGTGCACGCAACAGTAAACAAGAGCGCCGTCATCACTCCAGCTAAATCGAGGCTTTCCCCATTCTATGGCAATACATTGTTTGTTCTCGTGATACATTTTCAGCTCTATCAGAGTCTTCATGGCTTACCCGTACCTTAAGCGTTAATTTTTAACATAAATTTGTTTTCCCTTAGTCCTAACAGCATCACAAGTGGAGTGTTTCTGCCCCTGTGAAGCTGGCAGGACGGTGTGAAATTTTAAATTCCACCCAAGTAATTAAATTAAATTACACCCCCTATATAAGGCCTCCTCCCAAATGCCATGTTGCTTAAATAACAAGAAAAAAATTAATAAATAAGGGCAGGATATTTGTGTGCTGCTGTAAACCACTAACTAATAGGTTACCCTTAGGCAACCCCCAAAAAAAACTGATTTCCCAATTATCAAACTTATTTTAAAAGTGCAATCTTTATTTAAAGGGCATCTCTCATCAAAAAAACTTTTGATATATTATAGATTAATGTATGTAGAATAACTTTACAATTGCATGTTATTAAAAAATATGCTTCTTTCTATTTAATTTTCCACTTTGAAGAAATGACCACTAGGGGTCTCCCTACCAGTCCTGGCAGCAAGCATTTCAGACTCATGCTGGAGTCCTAAACACTACGAGCTGCCAGTCTGCTTTGTTCACAAAGGAGAACACTCAGAGCTGCCAGCCTGCTTTGTTCACAGCCTGTTTGGCTGTGAACAAAGCAGGCTGGCAGCTCTGAGTGTTTAGGACTCCAGCATGAGTCAGAAATGCTTGCTGACAGGACTGATCGGGAAAAATACAATAGAAAGAAGCATATTTTTCATTAACATGCCATTGGAAAGTTATTCAACATTCATTAATCAAAAATACATCATAAGTTTATTTGATGAGAGGTACCCTTTAATGTTTCTGCACATTATGTTTGTTTAAAATTCCCATTCGCCATAATGTCCCAATTGTGAAGGTCAATATTCAATTTATGTGACTATTAGACAATGTAAGGTGTCTGCGGAAACACCCATATGTCTTTGATACTAGGACAATGGCGTTATAATAAAATCTAAACGGCCCCCCTCAACATGTTTCACTACCGAAGTAGCGTTGTCAAGAGGCAGATGGGCACTGGTTGAAAAAAGCCATCCTGGGGGTTCTTATAACCTCCTCTCAGGAGGACACAGGAAATAGAATAGAAGGAATAGTCCAATACGCTTCACATACTTTATGATTGACAGGTGGATAGGCCCATAGGGGCCAAGATCCCATTGCACCTATCCAGCCTTTAGATTCATCAGACCAATGATTAAAAGTTTTCCTGACTGACAGCTCATTCAGTCAGTTGAATACATCCAGGCTTAATGAGTGACAACTCGAGTCACCAATGAGCCTTGACCGGCAAGAGTGACGTTGTGCACGGAGTTCCTATGCGCACACTGATAGAGCCGGCCCCGATCGCTGGGAGATGTGCGCAAGTGCCGTCCTCTGATGGCCGCTCGCGTACTTCCGGCTGCGCTCAAAAATATGCGCCAGGACTTATTCTCAGTTAGAGGTGCGCAGATGAGATGCGCAGAAACTTATAAATTGGAGTGCTAAGCGCCTGAACTTCGTCTAAACTAGCAGGCAGGTTGAGAGTCTGTGCAATGCAGCTGCACAAACACAAAAAAGAATAGGTAAGTATGGTGGAAGCTAACATTTCACAATAAACCCTTATTTAGATAAAAACTGGGTCCTTTCTCATTTATTTGTGTCACGTACCGGCAGGACTGGTAGTGGATCCTCTGGACCTAAGAGGCGATGACGCGGGTTGTACCAGAGGACCGGTTCTAAGTGGTTACTGGTTTTCACCAGAGCCCGCCGCAAGGCGGGATGGTCTTGCTGCGGCGGTAACCATTAGGTCGTATCCTCCAGTAGCAACTCAACCTCTCAGGCAGCTGATATGGCATGGTACACAGGGAGCAGGCAGGAGCGTAGTCGGACGTAGCAGAGGTCAGGGCAGGCGGCAAGGGTTCACAGGCGAGTAGGCGGTAGCAACGGGTTCGGCAAACAGGCAAGGCCACATGGGACAAAGGATCGGGGAGGCGGGCGCTCCAGTCCGGAGACGGGGACCGGAGCGCACGCCTTAACAATTTGAATGTGCATATACAGAAAAGGCACCAATTTTTTCGGATGGATTATAGATGGTGCATTAGAAAGCATATAATAAATGAATAAATTGGATGGATGCAAAACATAATTTCATAAAGAGGATAAATCTTCCTCTCTCTGACAAAACTACCAATTGGTTGTGAATAGTGACTAGTATATATGTAGTAGATAAAAACATATTGTGTAAATAAATATATTGTGAATGTTATAACATAATTATAATTGTTCCACATCCATATTGTCCAATTAGAATCATGGGAGATGGTCATTCTAACATGTGACTGTATCACACTTCAAAAATTTCCAATTCTAATGAAAATAGGTTCACTTTTTAAAGAGAGGATCATTGTACACACTTACTCCATTTTGTTATCCATCCCTGATCCCATTTTTAACAATTAATATTGGATATTCAGTTGGTCCAATATTTTATCTATCTATCCCTAATCATGTTCCAAGAAATGTTTCCTTAGACTGGTATCAAAGGATGTAGTGCAGTTTTCCAAACATTTTTGAAAAATTATATATGAAAAAATTATGTATATAAAAAAAATGTTATATATGGCAGGTTCTTTTTGTTTATATCTTTATATTATTAGTCATTTTGATTCCTCATTTTTGTTGTAAAGGGGGACATGAATTAAACTGGGACTGGCCATAGGTCCCTCGTTTGATCTCAGAAAAAGCACAAATTATATAAAGGGGCTGAATGTAAATCACTCCTTAAAGGGGTTATCCAGGAAAAAGCTTTTTTATATATATCAACTGGCTCCAGAAAGTTAAACAGATTTGTTGAATTACTTCTATTAAAAAATCTTAATCCTTTCAGTACTTATGAGCTTCTGAAGTTAAGATTATTCTTTTCTGTCTAAGTGCTCTCTGATGACACGTGTCTCGGGAAACGCCCAGTTTAGAAGCAAAGTCCCATAGCAAACCTCTTCTAAACTGGGCGTTTCCCGGGACAAGTGTCATCAGAGAGCACTTAGACAGAAAAGAACAACCTTAACATCAGAAGCTCATAAGTACTGAAAGGATTAAGATTTTTTAATAGAAGTCATTTACAAATCTGTTTAACTTTCTGGAGCCAGTTGATATATATATATATATATATATATATATATATATATATAAGTTTTTTCCTGGAATACCCCTTTAAGTCCCAGAGGAGACTTGGACTTTAGCCTGTGGATCCATTTAGCTTTTTCACAAAGAAGCTTCTTATCCAAATTTCCACGTCTTGGACCCAATTCAATTTTTGTTAGTCCATAGAATTTAAGTGTTGTCCATTCTCCTCCATGTTGGGATCAGAAATGTCTCGCCAGCGGTGTGTCTGCTCGCGAGCGAATCGTACTAATATGTTGGAAAATTTTGCTTCTAAACTGTTGAATAGTTTTCCCAAATCCTAGGACATCCACATTGGGCGATGTAAACAATGCCAGTAGATTGGCAGTTAATGAATTCCCTGATCACAAATTTCTGTTCATCAATGGGGTTGATGAACTCCTTAGTTCTCGGAATTAAATGGCAAAACGAGCAATTTCGACAAGGGAACGATCCGCTAATGCTTGACCTTAACCATGTGCTTCCCTTGGGTTCTGAATAATGGCTCTTAACTAGGTATTCTCTGATGTTCCTACCACGTCTGTATGTCACAGACGGGTATGGGGTGAGCACCTCCCTTAGATCGTTCTCTGCCATCAGTATAGGCCAGTGCTTGCGTAGTACTTCCATTACCTGACGATTATTTTTATCGTAAGTGCCAATGCATCTTACGACTATTTGGAGGATGTTGAAGGGGTTTTGCTATGATTTATCAGGAGTTGACTCCTCGGTGTGTCTCTCGCTCTGGCAAATGCTCTGTGTAGAGCCTTCTTCGGATACTTCGGGTATACTTCGGGGATACTGTATATATAATGTGAGGGGTGGACTCACTTATGGGAGATACTGTATATATAATGTGAGGGGTGGACTCACTTATGGGATATACTGTATATAATGTGAGGGGTGGACTCACTTATGGGAGATACTGTATATATAATGTGAGGGGTGGACTCACTTATGGGAGATACTGTATATATAATGTGAGGGGTGGACTCACTTATGGGATATACTGTATATAATGTGAGGGGTGGACTCACTTATGGGAGATACTGTATATATAATGTGAGGGGTGGACTCACTTATGGGAGATACTGTATATATAATGTGAGGGGTGGACTCACTTATGGGAGATACTGTATATATAATGTGAGGGGTGGACTCACTTATGGGAGATACTGTATATATAATGTGAGGGGTGGACTCACTTATGGGATATACTGTATATAATGTGAGGGGTGGAGTCACTTATGGGAGATACTGTATATATAATGTGAAGGGTGGACTCACTTATGGGAGATACTGTATATATAATGTGAGGGGTGGACTCACTTATGGGAGATACTGTATATATAATGTCAGGGGTGGACTCACTTATGGGAGATATTGTATATAATCTGAGGGGTGGACTCACTTATGGGAGATACTGTATATATAATGTGAGGGGTGGACTCACTTATGGGAGATACTGTATATAATGTGAGGGGTGGACTCACTTATGGGATATGCTGTATATAATGTGAGGGGTGGAGTCACTTATGGGATATACTGTATATAATGTGAAGGATGGACTCACTTATGGGAGATACTGTATATATAATGTGAGGGGTGGACTCACTTATGGGATATACTGTATATATAATGTGAGGGGTGGACTCACTTAGGGATATACTGTATATAATGTGAGGGGTGGAGTCACTTATGGGATATACTGTATATAATGTGAGGGATGGACTCACTTATGGGAGATACTGTATATATAATGTGAGGGGTGGACTCACTTATGGGATATACTGTATATATAATGTGAGGGGTGGAGTCACTTATGGGAGATACTGTATATATAATGTGAGGGGTGGACTCACTTATGGGAGATACTGTATATATAATGTGAGGGGTGGACTCACTTATGGGAGATACTGTATATAATGTCAGGGGTGGACTCACTTATGGGAGATACTGTATATAATGTGAGGGGTGGAGTCACTTATGGGAGATACTGTATATATAATGTGAGGGGTGGAGTCACTTATGGGAGATACTGTATATATAATGTGAGGGGTGGACTCACTTATGGGAGATACTGTATATGTAATGTGAGGGGTGGACTCACTTATGGGAGATACTGTATATATAATGTGAGGGGTGGACTCACTTATGGGAGATACTGTATATATAATGTGAGGGGTGGACTCACTTATGGGATATACTGTATATATAATGTGAGGGGTGGACTCACTTATGGGATATACTGTATATATAATGTGAGGGGTGGAGTCACTAATGGGAGATACTGTATATATAATGTGAGGGGTGGACTCACTTATGGGATATACTGTATATAATGTGAGGGGTGGACTCACTTATGGGATATACTGTATATAATGTGAGGGGTGGATTCACTTATGTTAGATACTGTATATATAATGTGAGGGATGGACTCACTTATGGGAGATACTGTATATAATGTGAGGGGTGGAGTCACTTATGGGATATACTGTATATATAATGTGAGGAGTGGAGTCACTTATGGGATATACTGTATATATAATGTGAGGGGTGGAGTGACTTATGGGAGATACTGTATATAATGTGAGGGGTGGAGTCACTTATGGGATATACTGTATATATAATGTGAGGGGTGGAGTCACTTATGGGAGATACTGTATATATAATGTCAGGGATGGACTCACTTATGGGAGATACTGTATATAATGTGAGGGGTGGAATCACTTATGGGAGATACTGTATATATAATGTGAGGGGTGGAGTCACTTATGGGAGATACTGTATATATAATGTGAGGGGTGGACTCACTTATGGGATATACTGTATATATAATGTGAAGGATGGACTCACTTATGGGATATACTGTATATATAATGTGAAGGATGGACTCACTTATGGGAGATACTGTATATAATGTGAGGGGTGGAGTCACTTATGGGATATACTGTATATAATGTGAAGGATGGACTCACTTATGGGAGATACTGTATATATAATGTGAGGGGTGGACTCACTTATGGGATATACTGTATATATAATGTGAGGGGTGGACTCACTTATGGGATATACTGTATATAATGTGAGGGGTGGAGTCACTTATGGGATATACTGTATATAATGTGAGGGATGGACTCACTTATGGGAGATACTGTATATATAATGTGAGGGGTGGACTCACTTATGGGATATACTGTATATATAATGTGAGGGGTGGAGTCACTTATGGGAGATACTGTATATATAATGTGAGGGGTGGACTCACTTATGGGATATACTGTATATATAATGTGAGGGGTGGAGTCACTTATGGGAGATACTGTATATATAATGTGAGGGGTGGACTCACTTATGGGAGATACTGTATATATAATGTGAGGGGTGGACTCACTTATGGGAGATACTGTATATAATGTGAGGGGTGGACTCACTTATGGGAGATACTGTATATAATGTGAGGGGTGGAGTCACTTATGGGAGATACTGTATATATAATGTGAGGGGTGGAGTCACTTATGGGAGATACTGTATATATAATGTGAGGGGTGGACTCACTTATGGGATATACTGTATATATAATGTGAGGGGTGGACTCACTTATTGGAGATACTGTATATAATGTGAGGGGTGGACTCACTTATGGGATATACTGTATATATAATGTGAGGGGTGGACTCACTTATGGGATATACTGTATATATAATGTGAGGGGTGGAGTCACTAATGGGAGATACTGTATATATAATGTGAGGGGTGGACTCACTTATGGGATATACTGTATATAATGTGAGGGGTGGATTCACTTATGTTAGATACTGTATATATAATGTGAGGGATGGACTCACTTATGGGAGATACTGTATATAATGTGAGGGGTGGAGTCACTTATGGGATATACTGTATATATAATGTGAGGAGTGGAGTCACTTATGGGATATACTGTATATATAATGTGAGGGGTGGAGTGACTTATGGGAGATACTGTATATAATGTGAGGGGTGGAGTCACTTATGGGAGATACTGTATATAATGTGAGGGGTGGAGTCACTTATGGGATATACTGTATATATAATGTGAGGGGTGGACTCACTTATGGGAGATACTGTATATATAATGTGAGGGATGGACTCACTTATGGGAGATACTGTATATAATGTGAGGGGTGGACTCACTTATGGGAGATACTGTATATAATGTGAGGGGTGGACTCACTCATGGGAGATACTGTATACAATGTGAGGGGTGGACTCACTTATGGGAGATACTGTATATATAATGTGAGGGGTGGAGTCACTTATGGGAGATACTGTATATATAATGTGAGGGGTGGACTCACTTATGGGAGATACTGTATATATAATGTGAGGGGTGGAGTCACTTATGGGATATACTGTATATATAATGTGAGGGGTGGACTCACTTATGGGAGATACTGTATATATAATGTGAGGGGTGGACTCACTTATGGGAGATACTGTATATATAATGTGAGGGGTGGAGTCACTTATGGGATATACTGTATATATAATGTGAGGGGTGGAGTCACTTATGGGATATACTGTATATATAATGTGAGGGGTGGACTCACTTATGGGATATACTGTATATATAATGTGAGGGGTGGAATCACTTATGGGAGATACTGTATATATAATGTGAGGGGTGGAGTCACTTATGGGAGATACTGTATAAATAATGTGAGGGGTGGACTCACTTATGGGATATATTGTATATATAATGTGAAGGATGGACTCACTTATGGGAGATACTGTATATATAATGTGAGGGGTGGACTCACTTATGGGATATACTGTATATATAATGTGAGGGGTGGACTCACTTATGGGGGATACTGTATATAATGTGAGGGGTGGACTCACTTATGGGAGATACTGTATATAATGTGAGGGGTGGACTCACTTATGGGATATACTGTATATATAATGTGAAGGATGGACTCACTTATGGGATATACTGTATATATAATGTGAGGGGTGGAGTCACTTATGGGGGATACTGTATATAATGTGAGGGGTGGACTCACTTATGGGATATACTGTATATATAATGTGAAGGATGGACTCACTTATGGGATATACTGTATATATAATGTGAGGGGTGGAGTCACTTATGGGGGATACTGTATATAATGTGAGGGGTGGACTCACTTATGGGATATACTGTATATATAATGTGAAGGATGGACTCACTTATGGGAGATACTGTATATAATGTGGGAGATGAACTCACTTATGTGATCCGCAGATCCTTATATAGTGACAAAATGGCGGTTCGGACTTTCAGTAACATCCTTGTCTATCAAATGCGACCTAGTAAACTCACCAACTTCGATTCGAGGAACTCCATTCCTTTGGCAACTTGATATGAGAAACTAAGGAGGTCTTCAAAGGTGAGGATGTTCAGATCCTCCTCGTCGTACTTCCTGGTGTTTTGGTATTTGATTTCTGAAAGATGAGACAGAAAATACATTTAAGATTTTTGGGATTGTACAGAAGGGACTCAAATGTCAAAACTTTTAGGACAGAAGGGTAATTTCTTTCTATTGCTTTGCCCCTAAAAAAAACACATTGCTCTAGATCAGTGGTCTCCAAACAGTGGACCTCCAGATGTTGCAAAACTACAACTCCAAGCACGCCCAGACAGCCAACGGCTGTCTGGGCGTGCTTGGAGTTGTAGTTTTTAAACATCTGGAGGGCCATCGTTTGGCGACCATTGATCTAGATTCCTCACTAACCATCCACCCAATTTGAGGCCCCGTCTTTCAGCTCTTTATCAGCTTTGTACACAAGGTCACTGCTGGGCCGGCATTCTCTTTTCTTCTTTGTAAAACAGCCCATGCTGTCAAGTTGCTTTAGGATCATGTGTGGACAACGCGCTTATGTACAGTTTGCCCTTTTTTCTCCCCTTTTCATAGAGAATTTTTATTTATAAAATTTTTCCCCTCATTTGCATGAATGTGTTTATACGTATTGTGATACTTGTGGCAGCTTTCAATTATAAAATTTTTTTGTTAAAAGTGAAAATTCACAGCCGGAAAAGATGCCAAAAACACCCAGTTTGTGAAAAAAATGAAAGACAGCAGAGGAAGGCTATCCTGCTGAAACGCGTTCTGTCCACTTATATGAATAAACTCCACGTTCTTGCATCTATCTTGGTGAGTGCCGGGCCTGCTTTGCATATATAATATGAAAAAATAAAAAACCACAGTTTCCTTTTTGAAAATTTTACAAAAAATGTTAAACAGGGCGAATAAACATGAAAATTACAGGAAAAATATTAAGTAAAAAATTTTCTCGTACTTTTGTTTAAATTTTTTACCTAAATTTACATGGAACTCCAATAGTACATGAGTCTCCTAGTCTCTATTACAGGACATACAGTGGTTGTCCGGGCTCCAAAGCTGGCTGTTTTCCTACTCCATCACGGCCACGACATCGCTTGCTGCCCAGGCAAAGGCCCAGCAAGTATCTGGGGCGTTTGTCACTGTGTGACGTGGCCGGCCCAGCCAATGCGGAGGTGTGAGAATGTGTAAACCTACTCTGTACACCTGCGCCCATAATAGAGGCTCTACCCATAACTTGCCTTCCTTTTTCCCTATGCCTGTATAGCCTTGCTGACCCCCTGAGGCTTGACTTTTTGCCTGTTTTATGATGTTACTTTTGCCTGCTGATTTGTTATCATGCCACTCTCTAGGTTTGGACTTTTCCTGACTGGTTTGTGATTTTGCATCTATTTGCCAACCTGGTTTGTCGGATCACTCTGATATCCCTGAACTTAGCGCAGTGTAGGGACCGTCGCCCAGTTTGGGGCCGTCGTGTATAAGTAGATAGGATAGTAATTTCAGCAATATCCAGTGTGCACTGTTCCCTACCCCTGGACGTGACCATTTCACAGGCCTCAAAAAAAAAAAAAAAAAACATCTGGTGCAACTATATCGGAATCGATGTCATGTCTGGTTTAGCACTTTAGCGCTAAAGACCTAAGACCTCTTCCACCCCTATGTTTGTTTCTTTAGAACCCCAGATTAAGCTTCCAAATGGTTTTTCTTGTGATCTGATTAGTTTTGTTTCTTTCAGAGAAAGTTGTAGACTGTATTTTTGCAGACCCCATTCTCCTAACTCCAAGGCCCAAAGGATGGGCACTGTCATGTCACCTCAAGAGTGGGCCATTTCCTTTTCTCCTGGCACAGATTCTTGGGAATGGCTGGTGCAGAAGCTGCAAGAAAGCTCTCATTGTTGGTAGTCTATCTCAATAGGGCCCACTTTGCATAGTTACTGGGAATTTCAGAATGGCTCGATGTTTGTGGTACTAGGAAACTCATAGAATATTTTATGGGCGTACAGGTAAATCATCCACTGAACAACAGAAAGCATATGGTCCACGTGTACACTTGGACCATATGCTTTACATTTTTCAGTGGCCGATTTCCCTGTAGGCCCAAAAAATATTCAGTGAGTTTCCCATTGCCATTCAGTAACGTTGTTGAGAGGTTGTTCAAAGTGTGGTTTAAAGTGTTACAAAGAAAAACACGAAAATGACAGGATTTTATAGGTTTTGCGTGTTTGTGTGATTTCATACCTTCAGCTTGGAGAACCTCAGGTTGTGGGACCAACAAGTCTCCGTTGTGCTGATTTGTGTTGCATTCTTGCTCCGTAGTTATCCATGTATAAGAGCAGTTACTTAACACTGTCACAGCTCTGTCTCTAGAGGTGTGTAAAACAAATATGTTCACTGTGAAGGTCAATGCCAAGGAGAAGCAACTAAAGTTCTAACTGGTTTCCTATGAAATTAACCCTAGTGTGTATAAGATAGGGAAATGTGACTTTTGTTATAAAGTATATATTGGGTGTACATTCTGTAAGATAATAAGTAACCTTATCCAAAGTGTCCTGTATAAAATAAAATAGTAGACTGTTCAATGCATTTACCAAAAAAAAAATAAGGAATATTCCAATTGTAAACTAGTCGCAGGGCCATTGTGGTCATTACAATGTGTGATAATAACCATTGGAAACCTACAGCTTGTTTGTATTAGAAGTATAAATCGTACAATTTATTGTTACAAATCAAGAATGTTCTTAATCAATATGCCCTGGCAAAATGAAAATAGCAGCAGTATATATATTAGGTTTAATACTGTTGTATTTCTCTAGAAATTAAATAAACTCCAGTTGGCCACTGCCGTATCCCCGCCGAACCGATGCCGCACCCCATTCAATTGAAGGAGCCAGACAGAGTCAGCTAGTGACTCCAGTCGGCTTATTTTTGGACCGTAACCAGTTTTGTTGCTGGACTAAAAAAAGTGGTCTGCTGTGGTTTTGGTCTGGCAACATAGCCAGATAAAGTGCAAAAATGAGCCAACCGGAGTCACTAGCTAACTATGATCGTCTCATTCAAATGAATAGGGTGTGGCATGGGTCTGGGGGGATACAAAACGTGATGTGAATGCACAGATAGAATGGACTTTATGGAGCTTCAGTATTGTAATAAATGGAATACCTGGATGCGTTATGACTGGAAGACTCAAAAACATGGGCAATAGTAGAGTTTGAGCATAGATTATTCTTACATTATTCTTTTCATATACCGTATGTATTCAGCTATTAACTATATGCTCAAACTTTACTACTGCCCATGTTTTTGAGTCTGTATGGCAAGAAAACCTTTTACAATATAGGGTAAAGAAAATGGTGCCAAAGTTCCATAGGCAACTAACTATTGTATATTCAAAACTGCTGCTGAATAGGAATCGTTCCGAAACCCGTCCAGCCACCCCATTTATTACAATACTGAGGCTCCATTAAATCCATTCGAACCTCTCTGGCATGTCATCTCTACTATTAAGCATCTTATCTTCAACACACGGGAAACTACATCCCCACTTACAGTGGCAAATGCGTTCTGCCACCAAGAAAACACAAGATATTGACATTCCTTACTTACCAAGGCACCCGATGATTACACAGGACAAATGAATTACTTCATATGACCACTGCCTACTGGAATTGATTTATTCTGTAATAATCTTTAATTCTCCTACCGTTTACCAGAATCCAATCTAATATATACTTACAGACTGCTGCAATGTTTATTTTGCCAGGACATATGGCCTAAGAGAATGCTTGCTTTTTACAGACATTTGTATCATTTTATTACTCTGGTTTTATAAAGATCATTTTATGACCTATATTATTCCTATGACTGCCTGATACAAATAAGCTGTAGGTTTCTAATGGTTATTGTCATACATTGTATCAATCAGAAGGGCCCTGGGGCTAGTTTACTCTAGATATGTCTCTATGACATGTCAAAGGCCTAATCATATCTAGAACAAAGGGACAGAATCACTCGCCTGAGCACTGTGTCCCTTCATGATAAACTTTCCAAGCTTCACTTTAAAATGAGAGTGATTCTTTAATATGCCCTTACAACTTACAAAGTATTATTGCACAGTATAACCTCTTAATTGTAGGAGCCTGTTTGCATTCAACCCTTTAAAGGGGTACTCCGGTGGAAAATTTTTATTTTTTTTTATTAATGGACTGGTGCCAGAAAGTTAAACAGATTTGTAAATTACTTCTATTAAAAAATCTTTACCCTTCCAGTACTTATTAGCAGCTGTCTGCTACAGAGGAAATGATTTTCTTTTTTTCATTTCTTTTTTTGTCTTGTCCACAGTGCTCTCTGCTGACACCTCTGTCCGTGTCAGGAACTGTCCAGAGCAGCATCGGTTTGCTATGGGGATTTTCCTGATATGGGCATCAGCTGTCAGCAGAGAGCACTGTGGACAAGACAAAAAAAGAAAGTCAAAAAGAATAGAATTTCCTCTGTAGCATACAGCTGCTAAAAAGTACTGGAAGGGTAAAGATTTTTTAATACAAGTAATTTACAAATCTGTTCAACTTTCTGGCACCAGTTGATTTAAAAAAAAAAAAAAATTTCCACCGCAGTACCCCTTTAACTCCTTAATGACGCAGGACGTATATTTACGGCTATCAACGGGCCGGGAAATTTCACCGCGGCGTCCCGAACAGCTTACAGGACACCGGGAGGGCCGTTACCTGCCTCCTCGGTATCCGATCGGCGAATGACTGCTCCGTGCCTGAGATCAGCATGAGAGATCAGTGTGTGCAGTGTTATAGGTCCCTATGGGACCTATAACACTGCAAAAAAAAAAGTGAAAAAAAAGTGTTAATAAAGGTCCTTTAACCCCTTCCCTAATAAAAGTTTGAATCACCCCCCTTTTCCCATAAAAAAATAAAACAGTGTAAATAAAATAAAAATAAACATATGTGGTATTCCCGCGTGCGTAAATGTCCGAACTATAAAAATATATCATTAATTAAACCGCACGGTCAATGGCGTACGCGCAAAAAAATTCCAAATTCCCAAAAAGCTTATTTTTAGTCACTTTTTATATAATTAAAAAATGAATAAAAAGTGATCAAAAAGTCAGATCAAAACAAAAATTGTACCGATAAAAACTTCAGATCACGGCGCAAAAAATGAGTCCTCATACCGCCCTGTACATGGAAAAATAAAAAAGTTATAGGGGTCAGAAGATGACATTTTTAAACGTAAAAATTTTCCTGCATGTAGTTATGATTTTTTCCAGAAGTATGACAAAATCAAACCTATATAAGTAGGGCATCATTTTAACCGTATGGACCTACAGAATAATGATAAGGTGTCATTTTTACCAAAATAGGCACTGCGTAGAAACGGAAGCCCCCAAAATTACAAAATGGCGTTTTTTTCTTCGATTTTGACGCATGATGATTTTCTTTTTCCATTTCGCCGTGAATTTTTGGGTAAAATGACTAATGTCACTGCAAAGTAGAATTGGTGACGCAAAAAATAAGCCATAATATGGATTTTTAGGTGGAAAATTGAAAGGGTTATGATTTTTGAAAGGTAAGGAGGAAAAAACGAAAGTGCAAAAACTGTCCTTAAGGGGTTAAGGGTCCGATTGTTTTTTTTTTTTTTTTTGGAGCTGATCAGACTTTTTTTTGGAGCTGATCAGATCAGGGTTGGATGCAAATGGCTACTGCTGGGTCCCGACGGCCCCAATTCACTTGCATAGGGTCCGGCAGTCACCCGGTAATTTAACAGGATTTTATTTAGGAGAAAAATATCGAGCTTGAACTCCCGTCCTTCTGGCTGGATTGCCGACGGAACCCAGAATAGCGGAGTCCGACTGCCATGTGAACGAGGCCTAAGGCACACAGAGCCTTTACTGTATCTCTCAGAACTTATGTGTATGTCATACAAAAGACATTATGGCATGTTACACTGGACAACATACAGTATTATGGTGTTATTCATCTATATATGTAATGTTTCTAGGAGGGAATAGCTTTGTAATACGGGGTCTCATGAAGCTGGTCCCGTTTTTTCATACTATGGTTCCATACTGCCCACTACTGCAGTGTACAATACCTGAATTTCTCATCCTGGTTTAAATTATGGTAGAAAGTGAAGTTATTATCCTTGACAACATCCGACCATGTTTGGTGGAATGAATCTCTTCTGCTTTTCAGGTAATTGAGAAGATCTCCATGTGGACAGTACTCAAAAATCAAGTATACTGGACCTATAATAAAAAAGGATATACCCAAGGAAAAATGAAAGATGTATATACAGTGTAGAATTCAAATGTAGGGAAGCGGAACTCCAAAAATCCAATTAATAGTGGCTTTTATTCTCCCATCCGCAATACGTGCATGCCTTAGGCTGCCTTACCCTGGTTGGGAAACACTGCCTTAGGCTGAAAAGACACCCATTTTGCCGTACGCCGTTTTTTCAGCGAAAAAACGCCGCGTCCAGATGTTAGCTGCAAGTGAATAGTAATCTGCAAAATGCCAGATCCCCTTGGCGTTTTTCAGTTTGGCTTTTTTTTTTTTATCCTTTTGGCGTTTTTCAGCTATTTTGGGCTCAGAGGCTGGATTTCCAAAGAGAGAGCAAAATGTCAAGACAAATGCCATGTTGGTTTTAACTTTGGCGTTTTTGCCGGCGGTTTTCATTCTTTTTGGACTCTATTGATGCAAAAAAGTGATGGAGATACCTTTTTAATAACATTTCGTAGGGTACTATTAAAAAAATAATAAAAAAGATACAGTAGTTATGGAAAAAATTGTATTTAACGAAATTTAGCTTTTTTGTATCAAAATTTTTATGAATTTTTAAAACAGGGATTAATTTATGTGGACGGGCAGGGACCTAAAATTTTTTTATTTATTTTTTAACATTTTTTAGGTAGTACTACTATTCCCAGCATTTTTTTTTTTTTTTTTTATACCCAACCAAACCAAACCCAACCAAACACCAAAGGGGCCAAAAAAGACAAAAGGGTAAAAAAGGTAAAAACACCCCCAAAAAAACGCCAGAAAAACTGCCACTGTTTCTCCCTACGTTTTGGCATTTTTCTGTTTTTTGGGGGGCATTTTTACCTTTGTGTGGAATTTGTCTTTTTTGGCCCCTTTGGTGTTTTAAAAAAAAAAAAAAAAATTTCTGGCCTTTTTTAAGCCTAAAAAAACGCAATGCAAAAACCTCAGTGGAATCCTAGCCTTATGGTGAGACTGAGATGTGAATGGAAAGGGTGAATGGAGTGCCACTACTCTACTTTTGAATTCTGTGAGATTATAAGGCAAGTGCAAAGCAATCACTCTGAGGAACTACAAGTCTCAGCACTGTGTCTGGTTTCTACTTGCATGTATATACAGTGTACATAGTGAGGGGAAAGAGAATAATTGGTTGTTATTTTTACCTGGCGCAGTGCACGCTCCCAACAAATTGACTATATTGTCATGGTGTCCAATCTGAGTCATCATCTTCAGTTCAGACATTAGGGCATCTTTTTCTGGAGTATCAGGATTTTCTAAAATTTGATAAGATAAAAAAGGGTGTCTTTGTGGAATGTGACAGCTTCTCCCCACCCAAAGACCTAAAGCCTATTGTATGGATCAATTCCAGAACCACATCTTTGACCTCTTACCTTTCAGCATTTTGACCGCCACTTGCAGGGACACGCCTGACTTGCTGATTCCATAAGCTTTAGCAGTAACCACTTTCCCAAATGCTCCGGATCCAATGGTATTACCTATAATATGCAGAAATCCAGACTCATTTCTGTGGGGTGGTTTGTGTGTATATCTCACAAGGCATTTGTGCAGTCTTACTTAGCAAAATGTACCAGAATTTGTGTGTAAATACCACCAAAAATCTGGTGATCACGCCATACACAACATTTATTAGGCCACTTCTTGGCCTAATTTGATAGTTTTTTTTTTTGTTCATAGAAAGAGTTTGACATTGGTCAATAGCTACAATGATCTGATTGGTTGCTATAAGCAACTGGTCAACTTTTTCTATGCACAAGTTTTGATAAATCTCCCCCTATGAGAATGCCACAATTGTTCTATGTTTTATAGAAAAGGCATCAGTAAGGTCAATTGTGAGCTGAAGTCTTTACCCAATTAACTTGAAATCATAGATTGGACCAAGCGCCAAAGGGGTTGCAAGCTCGGACAGTCCCACCAAATGTGCAGGGGAGTACCCCTATGTCCAAAATTCCTCCAGCATTGATAGGAACATGTTGTGAAAATCCTGTGGATTCTGGAAGGATGGTAGTACCATCTAAGGAGCACCATAGTGGTGGCTTCATGGTGTTTTGCAATACAAAATAATATGTATATGATGCAAGGACGTGCACAGACATATTGGGGGGCAGGAGCTGACCTAAAAAAAGGGCAATTTATATATGTCCACATAATGATGCCAGACTGCCCAGAGCACTTTTAGAAGGAACATCAAAAGGGCAGGAGCTCAAGCCCCCTTTCTAGTCATCCTGTGCAGGTCCCTGATATGTTGCCCACTGTAAGGAGGATATCTCATTGTGCAGATCTTCACTTAACAGCTTTGATACATATCTAGAAAAGGCCATGTGGCTACGAGCATATATAAAATGTACCAGATCTATTACTGGCGGGTGCCAGAATTAGCACAAAATACAGATCTAAAGTAAGACAATCAAGAGGAGACATAAATAGTGTCTAACAAGCTGGAATTTGCCAAATTTATCAGCGAGAATCCCAGTCATACATTTTGGGCCTCTTCTGGTGGCCTGTTCTAGTTTTAAGCGTCATCTTACCAAATTCCAGATTCTCTCTTGGAAATTCCCATTTTTTTACATCATAGGATAGAAGACTGAAATCAATGTAGATGTATTCATTATCAGATGGCCCAATGAACTGTATCATCTGTAGCTGACTTTCGTATTTGTATTTCTGTGCAGAAATAGAAGAAAAATGAATGACGTGAGCTAATATGTAGATTATTTATAGAAATGATGATGCTAAAACGGATAAAATGCTACCTTTTTGTATTTCCTCAGAATTAGTGCAAATAGAATAATAGCAATACACAGGCTGCAGCTCAGTCCAATCACAGTTGGGACAGTAAAATTGTGTTGTTCTGCAATAGAAATATAAAGGTTGGTTTTAGAAGGGTATAACATGTGTTCGGTTGGTAAAGAACCAAGTCATTACATATGTGGCTTGGCAATTATAATTACGCATTGCTTTTAGGAGAGGAGATGAACTCAATGCCTTTTTTATGTAAGGAATAGATGTGGTGCTTTGGTTCCCAGGTCTGGTCCAGTATATCGGTTCTGAACTCACCACCTTGTATTAAATATTATGATGCCCCTGGAGTTTTTATTCATTTATTTTTTCAATAAAATAGAAAAAAACCATTCACTGACCAAACCTACCAAGTTGTTTCAATAACATTTCTGCACATGTTCGTCCAACAGAACTGACAGCGCAACTACAGATGGTGACAGTTTCCACTTGGTTTCCTACATCCAATGTGCTAGAAGACATCCAGCTGTTTCCATGTCTTTCTGACGGACCAATTGTGAATCCATTCTCGATTTCTTGCTCACAGCTGTTGATAAATTCTTCATAAGTAAAGGCTTCATACAAGACAAAGTTTTCCAGCAATGCTATGTAAACTTACTTGGAGCCGCCACCACTCTTCATCCATGACCAGGTTGGTAATGGATAACCTTGTGATATGCAGGAGATATTCTTCTGGTTGGTCAACTTACATTCCACCTCAGGTTTTTCTAACATAAAATGAAAATAAAATTAAATATATAAGCCTTTCTACCATTAAAGAAACCCTTACTTTTTTTTTGCTTATATAGTGCAGTTTAGGCTATCATTAGAAAATAATGTAGAGGTTCTAGTGTATGTCTTGTGCTTATCTGGGTTACCTGGGGTTTCAGCCATCTTGATTCCTATTTACCCACTAAAATAATTTCTTAATGCTGCCTACATTTATCTTGATGCCTTTGGCTTTACAGAGAGAGGGGGTAGAGTCTCATCCTTGTATTGGCTCTGAGACCTCACTATTGTATATAAATTGTTGATTAGTCTTATTCTGGCCTCATCAGCCCCACTTGGTGGATACTATCCGGCAAAAAAGTAAATCCAAAAAGTACAAAAGATATAGTTCCTAAAGCATAACTTTAATAATGTGTCTTAAAAAACACTAAAGGCAAAACAATGCTAAACAATATCACTTAATATGTCATAATACACTGGATATTATGCTTTTGTATAGTAGTCCTGTATTGGTTTCTCACAAGCACTATATATTACACAACTGCAGGATAAATTCCTGTGGGAAAAATTAAGATATATATTCCAGCCAGCAAAGCAACATAAACATTGCACATCCACAGACACATGAAGATGGCCGTCAAATATTGCCTTCCTTGAGCAGTGGTCTCGAACAAGTTGCGCCTAGAAGTGGAGAAAAGAGTACATGTACTAGTTTCAAAATTCTGAGATGCCCTGTGGAAAAAGTAGTTACACAGCTTGGCTGTTACTCACTGGGACGCCGCTCATATTGTGGTCACGTGCTGAGCAGAACCTGGCGTAGTGCAGGGAGCCGTGACTTCCCGGCTACTGCTGCTCGCGCTCTGACAGTCTCGCTTCTTGTGTCATATCCGCGCGTCCCTCATGACCACTCCCCTTACCTGACGTTGGTGGGAAGGCTGTCTCGGGCGTGTAAACAGACACAGCCCCGCGACGCAGATAAGTACAGGCAATCGGAGTGAGGACCGTTCATCACATAATTATAGATACTCGGCTTGTGTTAGCACTAACACGCAAACATACACCACCGCATAAAGCTAGTGTAAAATGTACAAATGTATAGTATACCATGGGTTGCCCAGGGGAATAACATCCCCAGAGCTACTACACATCCAAACTAGTTACATGTACTCAGCGGTGCATCATTTTCACAGAAGGTAAGTATAATGTTAATATAAATGTTTTAGCAGGTAATATGTATGGATCACAAGATCAACAGAAGGGGCCTATAAAAATCATAGGATGATGATTCTACATATACATTTCATGTCATGTATGTTATCGTGTATACGTAGTATTCCAGGAGTCCATATAATCTAATGGATTGATCCTATATATAATATAGGGAAAATGCTGATCAAATGGGTCAAATGTCAGCGGAACATTGCCACCACAAAAAAATAAAATAAAACAAGGCAAAAGAATGATGCAAAATAATATAATAATGTTATATTGCATGGGTAACCTGGGGTGGGCTAGAATAGTTAATTCCCAGTAGGATGGAGTAGCAGTGTAAAAGGGCGAGGAGCCCTAGTTAATAAATGAGGGGAATAAATAGCGTGGCCCTAAGTGGGTACTACTCTACCCCTACTATGCCCTAAAATGGGGCCCTAGGCCTAGGCGGGGTGGCCGCCCTAATAAGGGCGGTCCCACTCTGGTACCTCCTAATAATCCCTAATAAACCATCCCACTAAGAGATGTACTCACTCAATGGGACTGACTACAGTCCTCCCTAGCTACCTATCCACATCTCCGTAATGACACAGCCTGGAGTTGGCGGCAGCATAAGGAGACCATATAGTGGATGAATAACACAGCCTGGAGTTGGCGGCAGCATGAGGAGAACATATAGTGGCTGAATGACACAGCCTGAAGATGGCGGCCGCATATAGTGGCTGACTGACACAGCCTGGAGTTGGCGGCAGCATAAGTAGACCATACAGTGTCTGAATGACTCAGCGTGGAGGTGGCGGCAGCATGAGGAGACCATATAATGGCTGAATTACACAGCGTGGAGGTGGTGCCAGCATGAGGAGAACACATAGTGGCTGAATAACACAGCCTGGAGTTGGTGGCAGCATATGGAGACCATATAGTGGCTGAATGACCTAGCATGGAGGTGGCGGCAGCATAAGGAGAACATAGAGTGGCTGAATGACACAGCCTGGAGATGGCGGCAGCATATAGTGGCTGACTGACACAGCCTGGAGTTGGCGGCAGCATGAGTAGACCATACAGTGTCTGAATGACTCAGCGTGGAGGTGGCGGCAGCATGAGGAGACCATATAGTGGCTGAATGACCCTACGTTGAGGTGGCGGCAGTATGAGGAGACCATATAGTGGCTGAATGACACAGCCTGGAGTTGGTGGCAGCGTGAGGAGACCATATAGTGGCTGAACAACCCAGTGCGGAGGTGGCGGCAGCATGAGGAGACCATATAGTGGCTGAATGGCCCAGCCTGGAGTTGGCGGCAGCATGAGGAGGAGACCATATAGTGCTGAATGACCCAGCGTGGAGGTGGTGGCAGCATGAGGAGACCATATAGTGGCTGGATGACACAGCCTGGAGATGGCGGCAGCATATAGTGGCTGAATGACACAGCCTAGAGGTGGCGGAAGCATGAGGAGACCATATAGTGGCTGAATGACACAGCCTGGAGTTGGCAGCAGCATGAGGAGAGTAGACCATATAGTGCCTTAATGACACAGCGTGGAGGTGGCGACAACATGAGGAGACCATATAGAGGCGGAATGACAAAGTATGGAGGTGGCGGCAGCATGAGGAGACCATATAGTGCCTGAATGACACAGCGTGCAGGTGGTGGCAGCAGAGGAGACCATACAGTGGCTGAATGACACAGTCTGGAGTTGGCAGCAGCATGAGGAGAGTAGACCATATAGTGGCTGAACGACCAAGTGTGGAGGGGGCCGCAGCATGAGGAGACCATATAGTGGCTGAATGACACAGTCTGGAGTTGGCGGCAGCATGAGGAGACCATATAGTGGCTGAATGGCCCAGCGCCGAGGTGGCGGCAGCATGAGGAGACAATGTAGTGGCTGAATAACACAGCCTGGAGTTGGTGGCAGCATGCATGTGGAGATCATATAGTGGCTGAATGATCAAGCGTGGAGGTGGCGGCAGCATGAGAAGACCATATAGTGGCTGAATGACACAGCTTGGAGATGGCGGCAGCATATAGTGGCTGAATGACACAGCCTGGAGTTGGCAGCAGCATGAGAAAACCATACACTGCCTGAATGACACAGTGTGGAGGTGGCGGCAGCATGGGGAGACCATATAATGGCTGGATGACCCAGCCTGGAGTTGGCAGCAGCATGAGGAGACCATATAGTGCCTGAATGACACAGCATGGAGTTGGCGGCAGCATGAGGAGACAATATAGTGGCTGAATGACCCAGCGTGGAGGTGGCGGCAGCATGAGGATACCATATAGTGCCAGAATGACACAGTATGGAGGTGGCGGCAGCATGGGGAGACCATATAGTGGCTGAATGACCCAGCCTGGAGTTGGCGGCAGCATGAGGAGACCATATAGTGGCTGAATGACACAGCCTGGAGTTGACGGCAGCATGAGGAGACCATATAGTGGCTGAATGACCCAGCCTGGAGTTGGCGGCAGCATGCATATGGAGACCATATAGTGGCTGAATGACCCAGCTTGGAGGTGGCAGCAGCATGAGGAGACCATATAGTGGCTGAATGACACCGCCTAGAGTTGGCGGCAGCATGAGGAGACCATATAGTAGCTGAATGACCCAGTGTGGAGGTAGCAGCAGCATGAGAAGACCATATAGTGGCTGAATGACAGAGCCTAGAGTTGGCAGCAGCATGAGGAGACCATATAGTGGCTGAGTAACACAGCATGGAGGTGGCAGAAGCATGAGGAGACCATATAGTGGCTGAATAACACAGCCTGGAGTTGGCGGTAGCATGTGGAGACCATATAGTGGCTGAATGACCCAGCATGGAGGAGGCGGCAGCATGAGAACATATAGTGGCTGAATGACACAGCCTGGAGATGGCGGCAGCATAAAGTGGCTGAATGACACAGCCTGGAGTGGGCAGCATCATGAGGAGAACATATAGTTGCTGAATGACAC
Organism: Hyla sarda; assembly: GCF_029499605.1. Taxonomy (NCBI): domain Eukaryota; kingdom Metazoa; phylum Chordata; class Amphibia; order Anura; family Hylidae; genus Hyla; species Hyla sarda. The sequence goes on from NC_079190.1 coordinate 54,528,220, forward strand.
AGTGTTGAGGTGGCGGCAGCAAGAGGAGACTACATAGTGGCTGAATAACACAGTCTGGAGTTGGTGGCAGCATGAGGAGAACATATAGTGGCTGAATGTCACAGCCTGGAGGTGGCATCAGCATGAGGAGAACATATGGTGGCAGAATGAGACAGCCTGGAGGTAGCAGCAGCATCAGGAGTCCTGAAATTGACCCAGTGACAGAGTGGTGCGGTGGGAGGCAAAACCAGTACCCAGTGACGAAGGTGGGTGAAAAAAGGAGAACTTGGCATCCGATGTGTGGCATCAGGTGGGTGGCAGGATCAGAAGCAGAATCAGAGGCAGGTAGGCAGAGGAAAACAGTCTCTTTTGTAAAAGTGTTAGTGTGCACAAGTATTGAGGATATGCATTACGTAAAACTTAACTTTAATAATATAATTAGGATAAAATACATGGACCCTACTTTTTTTTTTTTTTTAAATCAAACAAAAGGAAAGGTGTGCAAAGAACACCATGTGCCACCTACACCACCAAGTATTGATAAGATGCAAAGACCTCTAAAAAGGTGGAAGGGAACTTCGCCTGTAAGGTCCTACTCTCGCATAAATTCACATCTTGGCAAGTGTTACTCGCCCTAAAAAGGGTGGTTCCACACAAGAACCTCTCCCTATTTCCACCTACAAACTTTCATTTCCCAGGGTTTTTAGGTGGAAATAGGGATAGGTTCCTGTGTGGGGCCACTCTTTTTAGAACGAGTAACACTTTCCTCGAAAAGATGGAAGGGAACAACGTATGGTCCATTGTAGCAGGTGGGGGTAAAAACTTCCCCTGTAAGGCCCTACCCTTGCCCTATTAATTCCCTTCCTGGCAAGTGTTACTCACCCTGAAAAAGGACAGCCCCACACAGGAAACTCTCACTGCCAAACCCTGAGAAATGGCAGTGTTTGTAGAGGGGAAATAGGGAGAGGTTCCAGTGTGGGGCCACCCTTTTTAAGGCGAGTAACACTTGCCAAGAAGAGAATTAATAATGCGAGAGTAGGGCCACAGAGGGGGAAATTTTTACCCCCACCGGTTACAATGGACCATACGTTGTTCCCTTCCACCTTTTAGAGGTCCTTGCATCACATCAATACTTTGGGTACATACATTTTATCCTAAGAATATTATTGAAAGTAAAGTTTTACGTAAGGCATATCCTCAACACTTACTTGTGGTCTAATGCGGAGGAATGTCTGTAACTGGGGAGCAGTGCCTTAAATATGTTTAGCACTATCCATATTTGTGAAGTGTTGGTGTGGCACCATGGTCAGTCTACTCTGATGCATCAGGCATTGGTGGGTGGAAATCCTGGCTGAAATCATGCCTGATTCATCTTCACAAAGGTCAGTCTCTCCACATTTTTTGTGGACAAACAAATTCTCTTTGGGGTTACTATGGCCCCTGCCGCACTGAACACCCGCTCTGATGGCGCTCGCGGCGTTCTCCTCTCTGCAGCGCCCCGGTCAGACCCGCTGACCGGGAGCGCTGCACTGACATTCACGATGGGGATGCGATCCGCATAGCGGGACGCGCCCGCTCGCGAATCGCATCCCAAGCCACTTACCCGTCCCGGTCCCCGGCTGTCACGTTCTGGCGTGCGCGGCTCCGCTCTCTAGGGCGCGCGCGCGTCAGCTCTCTAAGATTTAAAGGGCCAGTGCACCAATGATTGGTGCCTTGCCCAATCAGTCTGATTAGCTTCCACCTGTGCCCCTGTCCATATAACCTCACTTCCCCTTCACTTCCTTGCCGGATCTTGTTGCCTTGTGCCAGAGAAAGCGTTTAGTGTTGTCCAAAGCCTGTGTTCCAGACCTTCTGCTATTGCTATTGACTACGAACCTTGCCGCCTGCCCCGACCTTCTGCTACGTCTGACCTTGCCTCTGCCTAGTCCTTCTGTGCCACGCCTTCTCAGCAGTCAGCGAGGTTGAGCCGTTGCCGGTGGATGCGACCTGGTTGCTACCGCCGCAGCAAGACCATCCCGCTTTGCGGTGGGCTCTGGTGAAAACCAGTAGCAACCTAGAACCGGTCCACCGACACGGTCCACGCCAATCCCTCGCTGACACAGAGGATCCACACCCAGCTAGCCGAATCCTAACAGTAGATCCGGCCATGGATCCCGCTGAGGTGCCGCTGCCAAGTCTCGCTGACCTACCCACGGTGGTCGCCCAGCAATCTCACCAAATTGCCCAACAAGGACAGCAGCTGTCGCAGTTGACCGCCATGTTACAGCAACGTCTGCCACTGCTACAGCAGCAACCATCTCCTCAGCCAGCTCCTGCACCTCCTCCGCAGCGAGTGGCCACTTCTAGCCTCCGCTTGTCCCTGCCGGACAAATTTGATGGGGACTCTAGACTCTGCCGTGGTTTCCTGTCTCAATGTTCCCTACATATGGAGATGTTGTCGGACCAATTTCCTACAGAACGGTCTAAGGTGGCTTTCGTAGTTAGTCTTCTGTCTGGAAAGGCCTTGTCTTGGGCCACACCGCTCTGGGACCGCAATGATCCTGTCACAGCCACAGTCCAGTCCTTCTTCGCTGAAGTCCGTAGTGTCTTCGAGGAACCAGCCCGAGCTTCTTCTGCCGAGACTGCCCTGCTGAACCTGGTCCAGGGAAATTCTTCAGTAGGCGAGTACGCCATCCAATTTCGTACTCTCGCCTCCGAATTATCTTGGAATAACGAGGCCCTCTGCGCGACCTTTAAAAAAGGCCTATCCAGTAACATCAAGGATGTGCTGGCCGCACGAGAGATTCCTGCCAACTTGCATGAACTTATCCATTTGGCCACCCGCATTGACATGCGTTTTTCTGAAAGACACCAGGAGCTCCGCCAGGAAAAAGACCTTGATCTCTGGGCACCTCTCTCACAGTATCCTTTGCAATCTACCCCTGTGCCTCCCACTGAGGAGGCTATGCAAGTGGATCGGTCTCGCCTGACCCATGAAGAGAGGACTCGCCGTAGGGATGAAAATTTATGTCTGTACTGCGCTAGTACCGAACATTTCTTAGTGGATTGCCCTATTCGTCCTCCACGTCTGGGAAACGCACGCACGCACCCAGCTCACGTGGGTGTGGCGTCTCTTGGTACGAAGTCTGCTTCTCCACGTCTCACTGTGCCCGTGCAAATTTCTCCTTCTGCCAACTCCTCCTTCTCAGCCGTGGCCTTCTTGGACTCTGGTTCTTCTGGAAATTTTATTCTGGCCTCTTTGGTTAACGGTTTCTGCATCCCGGTGACCCGTCTCGTCAAGCCGCTCTACATTTCTTCGGTCAACGGAGTTAAGTTGGACTGCACTGTGCGTTACTGCACAGAGCCCTTGCTTATGAGCATTGGACTGCATCATGAGAAAATTGAAGTTTTTGTCCTGCCCAACTGCACCTCTGAAGTCCTCCTCGGTCTGCCATGGCTCCAGCATCATTCTCCCACCCTTGACTGGACCACCGGGGAGATCAAGACTTGGGGTCCTGCTTGCCACAAGAAATGCCTCACGTCTGCTCCCAGTCCCGTCTGTCAGGCCTCAGTGTCTCCTCCTGTGCCTGGTCTCCCCAAGGCCTGTGTCAGGACTGTGCCGTACCTCCTCATAGCCCCCGTCCTGGTGACACTCTGCCCCGTGACAAGCTTCACCCTCTGCCACCCCTCCCCATTCCCACTTCTTCTGGACTACCGGCCGCTGATGTAGCTACCCAGGACTTCTTTTTGTTCCGGAGGGAAACTCACGAGGCGCCCCCGATGTTCTCGTCTCGTTTGAAGGGACAAGGAGACAAATAGAGGGGGAGCCCTAAGGGGGGGTACTGTTACGCCGAGCACTCCGGGTCCCTGCTCATCCCCGGAGCGCTCGCGGCGTTCTCCTCTCTGCAGCGCCCCGGTCAGACCCGCTGACCCGGAGCGCTGCACTGACATTCACGATGGGGATGCGATTCGCATAGCGGGACGCGCCCGCTCGCGAATCGCATCCCAAGCCACTTACCCGTCCCGGTCCCCTGCTGTCACGTTCTGGCGCACACGGCTCCGCTCTCTAGGGCGCGCGCGCGCCAGCTCTCTAAGATTTAAAGGGCCAGTGCACCAATGATTGGTGCCTGGCCCAATCAGTCTGATTAGCTTCCACCTGTGCACCTGTCCATATAACCTCACTTCCCCTTCACTTCCTTGCCGGATCTTGTTGCCTTGTGCCAGAGAAAGCGTTGTCCAAAGCCTGTGTTCCAAACCTTCTGTGTTCCAAACTTTCTGCTATTGACTACGAACCTTGCCGCCTGCCCCGACCTTCTGCTACGTCTGACCTTGCCTCTGCCTAGTCCTTCTGTCCCACACCTTCTCAGCAGTCAGCGAGGTTGAGCCGTTGCCGGTGGATACGACCTGGTTGCTACCGCCGCAGCAAGACCATCCCGCTTTGCGGCGGGCTCTGGTGAAAACCAGTAGCAACCTAGAACCGGTCCACCGACACGGTCCACGCCAATCCCTCGCTGACACAGAGGATCCACATCCAGCTAGCCGAATCCTAACAGTTAGGCTGCTGCTGATGGAGCTGGTACTGCTCCTGCCACCCCCCCCCCCCCCCAGCAGCCATGGCAGTGGAAGGGGAGCGCAGAGGGCCCCCCGAGTCAGACCTGCAAAAGGATGGAAAATGGAGCAGATAGGCATCGGCCAACTGACTACGTAGGATGCCTCTGTAGTAGGTCAGTTTGTCCTCCCTCTCAGTGGGTGTAAAAAAGGCCCCCATTTTGTGCCGGTAGCTAGAGTCCAATAAGGTGGAGAGCCAGAAGCATGCATTGTGCCATTTGTGCAAGTGACTCGGAGAGACTCCCTGCCTCCATCTCCACTGAATACTGCCACAGTGTGTCTGGGTCCTCTGTCTCCCCTTTCTCATAACCCTTTAGCTGCTCCTGCTCCTCCTCTCCTGTCAGATGACTAGAAAAACCGCCCATCTTGCGAAACCTAAACTGTGTCCCTCTCCCTCCTCCTCCTCCAGTTCAGCCCCCACAGGGCTCATGTGGCCGTGAGATGTAGGCGCCACATCTCCAGTGCCCTGACCAGCCATTGTGTCCAACTCGTGTTGTAGGAAATGAAGCAGTGAAATTACGTTGTTCACCCCGTAATCCTGGCGACTGACTAATAATGTGGCTTCCTCAAAGGGCCTGAGCAAACGGCAGGTGTCACGTATGAGCTGCCACTGGTTGACATTGAAATTACACAGGGGAGTACCTCTATCCGCTTGGTTCATCAAGAAGTCGGTGATGGCTTTTCTCTGTTCATATAGTCGGTCCTACATATGGAGGGTGGAATTCCAACGTGTGGAAACGTCACAAATCAGACTATGTTGGGGGATACCGTTCTGATGCTGCAGCTCAAGGAGGGTGAGCTTTGCGGTGTACAAGTGGCTGAAGTGCATGCACAGTTTCCTTCCCATTGTTAGGATGCCTTGCAAATGGGGGGGGAACACTTCAGAAACCGCTTGACAACCGGATTGAACAGGTGTGCCATGCAGGGCACATATCTCAGGCTTCCTTGTTTCAGCGCAGACAAGATGTTCTTCCTGTTGTCAGTCACCATGGTTCCCATTTCCAGTCTTCGTGGAGTAAGCCATGATTCGATTTTTTGATGAATGAATTAGCAGTTCCTCCCCTGTGTGACTCCGTTCGCCAAGGCAAACCATGTGAAGAACAGCGTGACACCGCCATGCCCTGCACACATGGTATGCTGGAGGGGCACTGAGACTTGTCCATGCAGTGGAGGCTGAGGAGACAGTGGAAGATGTGGAGGCGGAGTCTGATGGCCTGAGAGCGGGTAGGCGGAAGCGGCGTGACCTGTCCAAGTTGCTGTTGTGGCTGTGCAGGAACCACATTCAACCAGTGAGTCGTAAAGGACATGTATTGTCCCTGATAGTAGTTACAGCTCCACACATCGGCGCTACTGTGCACTTTGGAACACACCGACAGGCTCAAGGACTAACCCACCTTCTGTACCACAAAATTGTGAAGGGCTGGTACTGCCATCTTTGCAAAGAAATGACGGCTTGGGACTCTCCACCTCGGCTCAGCACAAGCCATCAGTTCTCTGAAAGGTGCAGAGTCCACCACCTGAAAAGGGAGGGACTGCAGCACCAGCAACTTGGACAGGAGCACATTCAGCTTTTGCGCTGTTGGATGAGTGGGCGCATACTGTTGTCTCTTGGACATGGCTTCGCTGATCGATTGCTGGCGGAATAACTGACTCGAAATAGGAGGCGCAGGAGCATTTGGAGTGACAGAAGATGGGTATGACACACAGCTCCCTTCGGCTGAGATCGTGGAGCCTTGGCTGGCTGAAATAGGGAGTGGCGTGCCACTGGGTGATGCAGCAGGCTGGATCACTACATCGGAGCCACAGTTCTCCCAGGCCGCTTTATGGTGAATCTGTATATGTTGACCCAGGGCCGTGGTGCTTGGTGCTAACATTGGGACCCTGGCCACGCTTCACCTTCTGCCGACACATCTTGCATGTGGCCAGGTTAACATCCCCGGATGCTTGATGAAAAATTGCCACACCACCAAGTAGCTGATTTTCCCGCCTACTCCAGGAACCCCTGCTCCACTACCTCCTGGCAAGTTAAGCTGCCGCGAAGCAGGTTGTCTACCCCGGGCACATTTGGCTCCAGGCTTTCCACTTCTGCCACCAAGCTAACTGCCAATCATGCTACCACCTTGCTGGCTCAGCTGCTGCCTCACGGGCAACCTGCAATCCTCTTCTCCTGATGATGATGAAGCCCCTTTAAGACAGGAACAAAATGGTACACCACTTAGATGTACACACAGGTTACACTTAATGGAGGGCAATACGCTTTTAGTGTTCTGCTCACCCTAATTGGCTGGCTACTCTCCCTCTCTCTCTGTAATCGAACACTGATGTGACTGGCCGCAAGATGGCTGCCAATTATATAGGGTTGTGACATCACAGGGGTGGCTGACTGCTGATAGGCTGCATGCTGCATGTGATTCAGGGTCATCCCGCCGACCCTTGTTCCCACCTTCCCAGGATTCCTTGCCCCATGTCCTCACATGTGGATCTGCCATTTTAGATGCTCATCCCCTGGAGCCTGGACCGCACTAAATGGAGTTTAATGAAGCGATTTGCGCAATCAAATCGTGGAAATATTCGCATTCATTACAAATCTAATTTTTCCTGAAATTTGTAACAAATTCGGATTCGTCAGATTCGATTCCCTCATCCCTATTAAATGACAGTAACACATATGAAGTACTATCAGTGGACCCCACACAGAGATATAAACAGGAATTGTTAGTTAATAGGGCATTTGAAAACAGACTCATAGACAAGAATGAGCTGGACTTCCTTATCCCCTCTTGCCCTGTGACCCCCACGTTTTATGCTCTCCCCAAGGTCCATAAGGGACTTACCCTTTTAAAAGGGAGACCTATCGTATCAGGTATTGGGGGATTTAGGCAAAACGTGGGGGTCTTCATCGATAAAATTTGAAGACCATTCGTAGAGACGTTACCATCCTACCTTTGTGATACTACCAACCTCCTAAAAAAAGTTAGAGGACGTATCTGTTGAGAAAACCACTTTCTTATGTAGTATCGATGTAGAAGCACTATACTTGTCAATTCATCATGAATTAGGGCTGAGAGCTGTGGCATACTATCTTTCTTCAAGGGGATTTCAGTTCATAGAACTTAAAGGGGTACTCCACCCCTAGACATCCTATCCCCTATCCAAAGGATAGGAATAAGATGTCTGATCGCGGGGGTCTCACCGCTGGGGACTCCCACGTTTTCAGTAGCGTCACACTGCCGTCATCACAGCACAGAGGAAAATCTCTGTGCGTGATGATGGGGCGATACGTCATGGCTCTGGACCATTGTGCTGTCATGCCTCGCCCCCTTAATGTAAGTCTATACATAGACTTGTATTGAGGGGGGCGGGATGTGACGTCACAGTGCTCCGGCCCCTGTATCGCCCCGTCATCACGCAAAGAGATTTTCCTCTGTGCTGTAATGACGGCGGGGTGCCCCTACTGAAAACACGGAGGTCCCCAGCGGTGGGACCCCCGCGATAAAATGTCTAGGGGCGGAGTACCCCTATAACAACTTTGTTCTTGAACTATTAAGATAACAAAGAATTATTTCCTGTTTAACGACCTTACCTACCACTAACTCAGGGACACAGCTATGGTGGGGAGCCCTTGTGCCCCCTCATATGCAAACATGATGCTGGGTTGTTGGGAGGCCACGACTATATTCTCGGATGAGAGAGAGAAATTTAACGATCTAGCCTAATTATGGGCCCGTTTTATCGATGATGTGTTCATCGTGTGTTTGTGTGGGGGGGGGGGGGAGGTACTGAAAAGGGTTTCATGGAATTTGTCCAATCAATGAATAATAATTAAATTGGTCTGTTTTTTACGTTTCAAATGGACAAGCAAGAACTAGCATTTTTGGATGTAAAAATATCGAGGGGACCTGATGCCCTACTGCAGAGCATTGTGTTTCGCAAAAAAAACTTCCACCAACAGTCTCCTGAGAAACTGTTCGGAGATTGGGGAAGCCAAGGTGCAGGCCCAGGACAGATTTAGGGACAATAGTTATCCTGAGTACATTTTAACACGAGCATATAATGACGCATTACTTACCCCATGGGACCAACTACTTACGCCTAAGAGAATATCCCGTGTGTGTTATGACATATTAGTGATATTGTTTAGCATTTTTCCAATATTTGCTCCTCGCCATCCTGATGACATCAGTCACTACAGACTGATAGAAATGCGTAGAGGGCGTGGATAATAGGTGAATACATGTCTGCTATTGGGCGTATATTAAAGCAACACTTTTATTGATAAATCCTGGGCTATACATTCACAGGTGCATTTACTAAGCCTGCACCTGCACCGTTCCCTCACTATTGTACACCTGAAGCATATAGTATTCCTCAAGTACCTTATAAAACATCAGACCTTCATAAAACACCCCAACTGTGATTATGGGTCAAATTATTTTCTCCTCACTGCAACATTTCTCTAAAGAAGACAGTTTACTGTATATACTCGAGTATAAGCCAAGCTTTTCAGCACGATTTTTTGAGCTGAAAACGCCCCCCTCGGCTTATACTCGAGTGAACTGCTTCTGGCTTAGCTGTGAGGGGATGGGCCAGGCCATCCATCTTCGGCCATCTATGCTGCAGGGACCGTCCGGTGGGGAGGGTTAGTCGTTCTGGGCTGTCTTCACCGGGAGGCCCTCTTCTCTGCCCTGGGCAAGCCCCGAACTAGTGATGCTGCATTGAAGCCACTGCGCAGGGACGTTCATGCGCAGAGACGTCCCTGCGAGTCATTGTCAACGCAATGTCACTAGTCCGTGGCCGGCCTGGAGTGGAGAAGAGGGCCTCTCGGTGAATATGGACAGCCCGGAAGGACTAACCCTCCCCACCAGACAGTCCCTGCAGCATAGATGGCCAAAGATGGACGGGCTCACCCTTCCTTCCTACCGAGAAAGCAACAACTGGGGAGGTGAGTAGAAAACAAAAGGGGGGTCTGGATGATGACGAAGGGATTTACAGGCGGGGTGATGAAGGGGGGATGATGACGAGGGGGATGATGACGAGGGGGATGATGACGAGGGTGATGATGATGAGGGTGATGAGGATGATGAGGGTGATGATGATGATGAGGGTAATGATGATGATGAGGGTAATGATGATGATGAGGGTAATAATCACGGGGGTGATGATGAGGGGGGTGTTAATGACGGGGGTCTGGATGATGACAGGGGGAGGATAATGACATTGGGGGATGATATATTTCCCACCCCTGGTTTATAGTCAAGTCAATAGCTTTTCCTAGGTTTTTGGGGTGAAATTAGGGGCCTCGGCTTATATTTGGAACGGCTAATACTCGAGTATATACGGTTTATAAGAAAATTCATTGAAGCTGTGAGTAATGTGAACTGACCCCAACCCACTTATTCAAACCAACTATATGCTACTGGCTGCTGGAGTTCAGCCATGTAAACTGATTAGACTCAAAAGTGGCTTGGTGTCAGTTCAGACTATGCATTTTTTAGAGAAATATTGACAAGAGGAGAAAGTGATTTGACATTTATGCTTTTTTTATGAGGATTTGAAGTCTTCAGGTGTAAACTGTAGTAATCAATACATGGACTTGTTATATATATATATATATATATATATATATATATGTTAGGGGTGTACTGAAAGGGAAATTTTGTCCCGACAATTTAGGCTGTGCTTGGCCGAAAACGGAAAATGAAACCGAAAGTGCATTTCCCCACCCTCATTTGTTTTTTTAATATAGTTTTTGTTGACATTTTATAACTTTTTTGGGATGTGATGTAACCAAAATCAGCAATTTTTGTGCTTGGAATATTTTTGTGTTTACGCTGTTCACAGTGCAGGATCAGAAACATAATAATTTAATAGTTGGGAAAATTACGCACATGGCGATACCAAATATCTTTATTTTTATTATTTTTTCATATTTTTTATATGGAAAATGGGAAAAGGAGGGCGATTTAAACTTTTAATATGGAAGGGGTTAATGGATGTTTTTTAAACTTTTAACATTTTTATTTTTACACTTTATTAGTCACCAGGGAATATTGACATGTCCCTTTAGATGCCACTGTCAGCTTTGACAGTGGGGATCTAAAGGAGCTGGGCGCGGCGATCGCTGCATTTTGGCTATTAGCGGCAGCCCCAACTACAAGAATTAGCAGGGGGCTGCCGGGTATGGTCGATGACAGAAATCCGAGCAATCTCCGATGTCCGTCATTACAAGCAGATGTCATCTGCTAGGCCTGCGTCATGTCCTCACCCGACCCATGACGAACATGTATGTCATGGGTCGGGAAGGGGTTAAGCCATGCCCACGGCGGGCAAAATTTTGGTGCATCCCTAACACATATATATATATATATATATATCCTAAACCCATAAAGATAGCAGCAGCAGTATATAAATAGAGCTGGGAGGGGAGGGGTCTGTAACCTGCCAGGATGGATCTAATAGGTGATGATGTATTTGATAGGAAGTCATGCGACCATTTCCTGTGACACATAAAGCCATATAATTTTCCTATGCTTCTTTAAATGTTTTCTTTATGCAGATTAGCCATAATAGCCCTATTTTTATAGGCTAATCTATGTCTTACATTTCTAATGCACATTCCAAAGAAATACTCCTAAAATGAGGAACATGTAACTTAATCTGGCACATTTGAAATGCGTGCTCAAAAAATATGTGCAAACTATGGCGAATACCCCTAATGGAATCATTGGAGCACACACTGAATGTGTTTTGCAGTTCATATTTTGTTGTTTTATGTGTATAATTGTAAGAAAAACTCTGTAAATTCTGATCTTACAGTTTTTTTCTGTTTAGGTTCCTAGTTTTACTTACAAATACTGATGCAAAATACTGACCAAGATACTGACCTATATTACCTATATTAGTAGGTTGACTAGAGCAGGTGGCACCACACCAGGACAGACGCCTTTATTCACTAAGCGTATGTGTACACAATGCTCTGGGTTAACATACTTTACACTGGTCAGGATAAGGACAGGGTTAGGCATGGGTCCTACTGTGACTCTTTCATTCGATGTCCCACCCCAACCCCCCTACACCTGGAGCATCGAACTGAGGCCCTGTTTGCATGTTCAGGCCCTGTTTGAAGCGGAGTTGAGTGGTAAAATTCTACTTAGAAATTCTGTTGCAGCAGCTTCTCATTGTTTTCACTGGGATGCTGCTGCACCGTGCACACAGCAGAATTTCTGCTGCGTAAATATCTGCCGTAGAAATGAAAATTTCCACACTCCTCAGAAAGAATGAACCTGTTCATTCTTATAGCGGAATCTGCTTGGAAATGATGACGGCGAATTTTCAAGTGGTTCTAGCACCGGCTTGTTCAGCTAGAAAAAAAATCCACCATGTGAATGGGCCCTAATAAAGAAAAACTGAGACTTCTCTTTTCAAATCCATTCCTGGCATTTTATTTAATAATTGTAATGAAAAACCTGAATGTGTAAACACACCCTAAAAGAAACATAATGGGCCTCATTTACTAAGGCTTTTCCGAGTAGTTTTTTTTTTTTGTGACGCACGTGTCGTGTGTCGGAATTTCCCACAAAAAGTCCAGAAAACCCTACTAACTCTCCACTTTACTCAGAAAACCCTACATAGGGGGGAGGCTATGAGGGAAAAGTGGCATGTCTTTATAAATAACCCCTACATTTTCAAAAGAAACGTACAAATGTTTCCACACAAAATGTGGTGGATTTGAGCTCTGGAAAACCCCACTGCTGAGAGCGGTGTAAAAAGAGCAAAACGTAAATCGCCAAATACAAGATACAATAGTAAATACCATGATAAAATACCTTGTAGAAACACAAAAAAAACCACTAAGTACACTACACTCCACCTACTCTCAGTAAATGAGGCCCAATGTGTGAGGAAAGAGCAGAAAAGTGTGGAATGTGAGATGAATATTCAGAGACATTGGGGGGTACGTATGAAGCTTTTTACCCTGTTTTTTTGTCTGTGATTTGTCGCCATTTTTCCTTTATGTCATTTTTTGCAACAAACAATTGCACCAAATGGTTTAGAACAAAATCACTGATTTCACTTTGTTAGTCATGATTTCAGTTACAATCATTCTTTGGTCTGGAATTCATTAATTGCGACTTTTCGATTTGGCGCAAGTTTAGGCGCAAATCTACACCATGAATAAAGTGACAGAGAAAATAGCTACAATAATAGAACGTCCCAAAGTCAGATTTACTGCCTGGAATTCTGGGGTCTGCGCCTTTTGTAGGGCTACATTTGTGCCAAAATTACAAACTTGTGTACGACAATTGATAATTTTGGCGCAAATATGCTCCATGTGACGCAAAAAAACATACATAAAATCACACATTGTAACGGTGAGTGACAGTCGTTACGGACCAATCCAAAACGGCGGCCCCTGCCCATATAAGGGACCTGCGCCATCTTGATCCCTCTCTTGGGTTGCTGACTCTGGAAGAGGTATGACCTCCGCAGCTCACAAGACTAATTACTAGGCCAAAGCCTTGCGGCCTAGGCCTATAGCATAGCGGATATACTAAGCAATTCCTGCTACTCATCGCAGGATCACTGGACCTCAATATTCCCCTAAATCCAGCGGATCTCTGCTATACAATCCTTCAGAAGCTAAATTGGGCTTATATGACCCCAACCGACTGTCAATCGCTGCTCAAGCCTGATGTAAAGACACTCTGTTATCTGGACTGCTACTGTTAAGTCTGGGCTGTACCGATGACGTCCTTCCTGCCGGCCGCCATTTTGTGGAAGCCCACTATAAAAGACACCACGCACAGCGACCTCTTCAGTCTGCACAGAGAGCCGGAGAGTACAGACATGGCGGAGAGCAGTGTTCCACATGGTGAAGATGGCAAAATGGTGCCGGAACAGCGGAAAGTTGTGGCAGTCGCAGCCCGACTTTTTCAAGAACTTGCTGACCGTCTGCAGCGGTTGTCATTAGATGAAGAGGGGGCCTGCAATCTTCCCCCACTGCCTGATGATGACGACGATTGGGCAGAGACACCTCCAGCGGAGAGCGCAGGGACACCTGGAGGTGCATCACCGGTGAGATTGTCCCCTCACCACAGAACTTGGGGCTCATGTGCCAAAATCCCATTGGAGGAGTCTGCAGTGAGTACCCCGCCAGAGGCGGCCTATTCTTCCTCCTCCAGCCCTGAAACTAAAATACCCCTATCTGCTTTGCCGAGTGCACGACTGCGCTCACCAGATTTGCCTGGGTGGATCTTTGGGGATGAGCCGGGACTCATTGAGTATATGCACGCGGTTCTACAACCTATACCTGGGAAGCCACTCCCACCAATTCCAGCTGCACAAAAGTAAAGGGCCTGTCAAGAAGCCGAGCTGGCTGAACTGATGGACAGATTAAAGGCCCGACACAGAGAACTGTACGCCCCTAAGCATGTGCATTTGCCTCCTGAAGAAAGAATTCGCTACCAGGAGAACACTAAAGAGATGGAAGCTTTATTCATCCGCAAATGGGACTATCCCCGAGAAGGGGAGGAGCCTCTAGAACGACGAAAAGCAATTGTGGCCAAGTACGACAAGGTCAGAGGTTATGGGACACTCCTAGATTGCCACACAGGGCAAACCATCCTCGTAAACCGGCGAGCAGTACAGAGGCCATATCTTCATAAAAAGTTCTACTCCTTGGAGGTGGGTGAAATTGTGGAGTACACCCCCGTCCAGAGCCTGCGTGGAGAATGGGCTGCAGCGGTCACCAGACCAACAGCCCCAACAGAGCTTCCCTTCAAATACTTTCCGTCTACAGATTGGGAATCGGATCCCTTCAACCTAAGGCCGAAATGATCTGCTCCTGATGCCTCCACCAACGTACTCAAGGAGGAGGAGCCTCTACAGCATCAATCATCTTCTGTGTACAGTAAAGTGCCAAGTCCTTCTCAAGATCAAGAAAGTAAGCCTAAATTGCGGGCACCAAAGACCGTACCTAGACCCTCTCGGAGCAATGAGAGTTTGTCTGTTCCAGAGGTACCAACGCACGTACCTAGGCCCTCTCGGAGCAATGAGAGTTTGCCTCCTGCACAGGTACCAACCTACGTACCAAGGCCCTCTTCTGACATGGAGAGTTTGCCTGCTTCCAGGGTACCGACGAAAGTGTTTTGCCCCACTCCTGATATGGCGATGGTGCTAAAACCCTATGCACCAACTGTGATCCCGGCCAGTAAGCCTCTGGTCACCTTAAATCCTACTGTTGCCCATTCTACTCTCACCAATGTGGTGTGGGAGAGTTACATTAACTCCTCGCCTGCTCCAGATGTTGGCAGATATAGAGGATCTACAAGAGGCACAAGAAGATTCAGAAGAAATGTATTTTGAAGGACTGTAAAGTAATGTTTATAGATTTTCTATGCTAACTATTTTTGTTTTTCCAGTAACCAAGTTCAAGACATGTGCCTAGCAGGACTGTGCTAAGATTGTTCCAGTTTCAAGTTCAGCAACGTAACCATCAAGCTTTGTGCCTGACCAACAGGTCAAGAGACTCCTAGCCAGTAGGAGATTCGTAAGTTTTGCGCCCGGTTGATTGTGGTAACGCCGCGTTTCCCATAAACTCCTAGTGTAGGTGGACTGCAGATTGCACATTACACGCCCATTTTATGTACATAACCCTATATTTATAGGACTCTTCTGCTAAAATGTGCACTTATCAGGTGTATGCACCTGAACATTGTTGGAGTGTGGATACATGCATAAAAAATATGTATATAATTCCTGTACACAGAAAAATTGCTTTGTGTCAGTGTACATAAAAAAGCAAGTAAAGGTTGTACACAGAAAACTGTACGCTATATGCACGTGTACACCAAAAACAAAAATGTAAATAACTCTTGTACACATGTACATGCAAAGGTATAAAAATGCCATAGGTGCTTTAGTAGTTGCTCAATAGGTGACTCTCTTGGCTCCTCCGAGAGTGACATTATTTCTAGTCGCCAATCGCTAGCACCTGTCTCAACAAAAATAACAGGGTAACGTATCCTTAGGATAGCAAGACTAACTAGTAAGCAGTACTTGCACACATAGTATTTAAACTACTCACTTAAATGTACTACCTCAGTCTACTTCAGTACATACACAAAAACCAAAACATATCTCACATTCAAGAAACACTTAGGAATTGTAGCCTATTGATACCCAATTCCTGCCACTGTTAGGTACACTCATTTTTCTCTTCTTTCTATTACGTGTGTTAGAGTCTCTACCTGGCCAGTAGGTGCTCTTGCGAGTGTGGAATTAAACATGTATGTCTAAAGGTAACCTAGGTAGGTTATACTGTTGTGTTCTAGGGGTAAGTAGCATGTAGCCGATAGACCCTAGTAGCCTTCCTTATTGGTAGATAGCCTCAGGCAAGCCAATATACCCTTCTGTGTATAGGTGACTCATTGTGGCAAAAAGAAAAATGTGGTGAGATTTCAAAATGTTTAGACAGCTTGAGACTAAAGTTTATAGAGAGCTGTATTAATGTGTAGCTAGCCTCATAAATGTCATGGAGAGCTATAATAAATGTCTAAGGAGCTAGAAACTAAAGGTCAGATAGCTTCATCACTGTCTAGATAGCTTCAGCAATGTCTAGATAGCATAAATGTTTAGATAGATTCCTATTGTCTAGTTAAGATACTAGTAAGAGTATCCAGAGTATGTGAATATATTTAATGTTTGTTTAGGTTTATGTCAGGATGTATAGAAAATATATGTATAATCCTGTTCTAGTCCTAATTCCTCTGCCTTAGGGGACAGGCGTCGAGGTCGACTTATTTCAAGTTAGGGGGTTTGTGGTGTCCCGGTATCGTATTATATACATTACCTGTGTAGAGGTCCCCATAGCCAGAGTCCCTAGGATGTCGGGGTCCCTCTTTTTTTGTAGATCTCCCCTTGTCACCTCTCACTTAGTCAATAAGTATATAGCAGTTCTATTTAATATTTATATAATTATAAGTACAAAAATGTATATATTT
The DNA here is from genome assembly GCF_029499605.1 of Hyla sarda. NCBI lineage: Eukaryota > Metazoa > Chordata > Amphibia > Anura > Hylidae > Hyla > Hyla sarda. Next base: position 54,544,788 of record NC_079190.1, read on the forward strand.
AGTTATCTACCTGTTCGGAGCGTGGCAGGACCTGTGGGTTGTGTGATTAGGTAGAAACTCTATGGTTTTGCTACAGGACTTTTGGAGGTTCCCGTGATGTATTCACCCACAATGCCCTGTAATGGTGAGTGACAGTCGTTACGGACCAATTCAAAATGGCCGGCCCCTGCCCATATAAGGGACCCGCGCCATCTTGATCCCTCTCTTGGGTTGCTGACTCTGGAAGAGGTAGGATCTCCGCAGCTCACAAGAAGGGTGGCAATAGGCCTATCAAGAAACCCAGCATTTAACCCTCACCCTGGTGTCACGAGTGACAAGGGTTAACAGCGCCCTTAATTATCCTGCACAACGACACCCTAAACACCCTATACTCCCACAAGATGGTATCCTCTCATCCGCCACCACACTGCAAAAAATATGCAGCAAAAATATGCAGCAAAAATATGCAGCAGATCCTGTATGTGTGAATGTACCTTTACAGTAAAAATATAACTTACTCTATGTGTTAGCAATTTGAAAAATATGTAAGTGCTTTTAACAGTATAACTTACGGAGTAAGTTCACATTGAAGGTTTTGCTGAGCTGCACATCATCGTTGTCTATGTAGAATGTGTACTCTCCAGGCATCATTTTTCGGGCACAGTATTTAGATTGGCTGTGCAAAAAATCGAGAAAACATTTAAAGTTAGTTTTGTTTTATTGCCAGAACATTTTCATTTGAAAAGGTTTCCCATCTATGCTTAGGATATGAATACCTAAAATAAAGCTGTCAGCAGAAAATGTTTTTTCAGGAGTTTAAAGGGGTACTCCGGCCCTAATACATCTTATCCCCTATCCAAAGGATAGGGGATAAGATGTAAGATTGCTGGGGTCCTGCTGCTGGGGACCCCCGCAATCTATCATTCCGCACTCACCTTTGTGAGCTATCCGCAGCGCTGGAGGCTTCAAGTGTGAAGCGTGACGACCACAGGGCCGGAGTATCGTGACGTCATGACTCCGCCCCCATGTGATGTCACGCCCCGCCCGCTCAAAGCAAATCTATGGGAGGGGGCGTTTTCAATATAGCTGAAAAAATTTATAAGCTCCGATATGCTTAAACTACTGCACTAATATCTAAAAACGTAAACAATTATAACTCTATCATAAAGAATTCCTTTAAAAGACTTTCAGAATGAAGAAGACAAAAGTTAGAAGGTGACAGCAGTCCATGGAAAAGACAAAAGTTAGAAGGTGACAGCAGTCCATGGAAAAGACAAAAGTTCTGCCTTTTTTGGATCACAGTCCACAGTTCCTATGATTGAATCGAAACTGGTTTGTCGGAATTAAAGCTTATAATACCTTTGTCCATTTTCATTTGTGACAGGAGAACATGGAGAGACATTTGCATTGTGGATCCATGCACACCTCACAGCTGGATATGCCTTCCACTCTGCAACAAGGCAAAAGTCCTGCATTGGGTCAATGTCATGTTCTACACATGAAGTATCCATATCGATAAATCCTCTGTCTAGGAGAAGAGAGAAGCAGAACTCTTTTAGGAACAATAGTCACAAGAATGGAGTCTGGGGCGGGGGTTAGACTAAATGGGCACTCTCATTAAAACACATTTTTGCTATTGCTATTACATTAGAGTATAGCTATATACTATGCAGTATAGTTCCCCCACATTAGATGCAGTATAGTCCCCCACATTAGGTGCAGTATAGCCACACATTAGGTGCAGTATAGCTCCCCACGTTAGGTTGGCAGTATAGTTCCCCACATTATGTGCAGTATAGTTCTCCACATTATGTTGGCAGTATAGTTCCCCACATTAGGTGCAGTATAGTTCCCCACATTAGGTGCAGTATAGTTCCCCACATTAGGTGCAGTATAGTTCCCCACATTAGGTGCAGTATAGTTCCCCCACATTAGGTGCAGTATAGTCCCCCCACATTAGGTGCAGTAGTTTCCCCACATTAGGTGCAGTATAGCTCCCCACATTAGGTGCAGTATAGCTCCCCACATTAGGTGCAGTATAGCCCCACATTAGGTGCAGTATAGCTCCCCACATTAGGTGCAGTATAGCCCCACATTAGGTGCAGTATAGCTCCCCACATTAGGTGCAGTATAGCCCCACATTAGGTGCAGTATAGTCCCACATTAGGAAGAAGCAGGTTCCCCAAATTCGGTAGCATTGTCGTTCTCCCATCCCCCCCACACTCACACACAGGCAACCACACACGCACACACACACACACAGACAGACACCCACACACACACACACACACACATAGACAACCTTACCTGTCCTGCGTTGCGCTTCTCTTCTCTCCAGCGTCGGCCTGACGAGTGACGTCACTGACGTCCTGTGCGGGTCTGCGGAGGTACGTCACATGTGCGACGTCCCTCTTCAGACTCGGGCCGCCAGCCAACCAGAGACGCGGAGGAGGGTGGGGTAAGTGAAGCCTTCCAGAGTAATAAAGAAAACTGTGCCCTGAAGCGGAATGTGACCCTCCGAATAGGGACAAAGTTGAGGGAGGGTAGTGGGAATGTAATGAGAGGGAGCAGCCTGCAAAGCAGAAAACTGTGTCCCTGTGCGGAGGGTCACATTCCACTACAGGGCACAGTTTTCTTCATTACACCGGCATTTAGCACTGCTTGCCTGAAGCAGGGCTAAATCCCGGGCGTCGGGCAATATAAATTATATATACTTGGTGCGAGCTGTGTCGGCTGCCCGGCGCCCCTGTTGCTATGGCGCCCTGTGCGGCCGCACAGCTCGCACACCCCTAAGGCCGGCCCTGGGATCAACACGTTGCATCAAATTTGTTTTTACTTGTTCCTGCTGTGTGTGCCTTGGTCCTGTCAGCACCGTGTTGATCCTGCTGTTCCCTTTGAAGCCTATCCTACTGTGTGACATTGCAACTTGGCTCAATTCATTTTCATGGAACTGAGCTGCAAATACGACACACCACCTAAGGATAGGTGTGGTGCTGCCATTGGAGGAAATCTCTCTTTTTATATGAAATGTGATGGCACCAGCAAGAGGGTTGGACCAGAGGCACCAGGGAAGTGTGGGAGGTAAGTGAAGGTTTTCCTTTTTTTTTCTTAACCCCTTAAGGACTCAGCCCATTTTCAGCCTAAGGACTCAAAACAATCTTCATTTGTGTATTTTCGTTTTTCCTCCTCATCTTCTAAAAATCATAACACATTCATTTTTGCACCTACAGGCCCATATAAGGGCTTATTTTTTGTGTCACCAATTGTACTTTGTATTGAAATCACTTATAACATAATCTGCGGCGAAACAAAAAAAAAATGATTTGTGGGGTGAAATGAAGGAAAAAAAACAACATTTTGCAACTTTTTATGGCTTCCGGTTCTACGCAGTGCACTTTTCAGTAAAAATTACATATTATCTTTATTCTTTAGGTCCATACGGTTACAGGGATACCCAATTTATGTAGGTTTTATTTATTTTACTACTTTAAAAAATTATAACTACATGCACCAAAATTAGAATGTTTAAAATCGTCATCTTCTGACCCATATAACTCTTTTATTTTTGTGCGTATGGGGCTATTTGAGGGCTTATTTTTTTGCGTCGGGGTCTGTAGTTTTATCGGTACCATTTTTGTTTTGATTGGAATTTTTGATCGCTTTTTATTAATATTTGTATGGAATATAAAGTGACCAAAAATTCACTATTTTTTTATGTGTACACTATTGACTGTGCGGTTTAGCTAACTTTATATTTTAATAGTTCGGACATTTACGCACGCAGCGGTACCACATATGATTTTTTTTTATTACATTATTTTATTTAAAAAATAGGAAAAGGGGGGTGATTTAAACTTTTATTGTGGGGGGCTTATTCCCATGTATTCTCGTATTTTTTTACCACTTTTTAACTTTTTTTTATAGTATAGTATAGGGGGGGGGGCTATACTATTCAATCTTCTGTTTGCATATACTGTTCAATGCAATGCCAATGCACAGCATTGATCAGTGTAACCAGTGCTCTGCTGCTCTAGCCCGCTGCGCAGGCATGGAGCAGCAGATCGCTGATCGGATGAGGAGGAGACAGGGGAGGACCCTCCTGTCGTCCAGTAAGCTGATCGGGACATCGCGATTCTGTCGCGATAGTCCCGAGCAGCTCCGCTGAGCTGCCGAGATAGTTTCACTTTCAGTTTAGACGCCACAATCAACTTTGATTGTGGCGTCTAAAGGGTTAATGCCAGGCATCGGGCCGATCGGTGGTGCCCGGCATTAGCCGTGGGTCCTGGCTGCCCGTAGCAACCGGGACCCACGGGGTTTAACCCCGTTCTCCGCTTGTGAGTACAGTTTAAACCCTGTTAGCGGGACACAGGATGTACAGGTACGCCCTGAGTCCTTAAGGCGTTAAACACCCTCCTGCTGGAAGAATACACTTTTGAATACATAGTCGGGGAGATTTATCAAAATCTGTCCAGAGGAAAAGTTGCCCATAGCAACCAATCAGATCGCTTCTTTCAATTTCAGCAAGGCCTCTGCAAAATGAAAGAAGCGATCTGATTGGTTGCTATGGGCCGTTGGCTGTCCGGGCATGCTGGGAGTTGTAGTTTTGCAACATCTGGAGGTCCGCAGGTTGGAGACCACTGCTTTAGTGCTTACCTTTCCTGAACCTGTGTGGCCATGTCCAATGCTGGCTCAACGGAGGGTGAAGGTCCCTCAGAGACAACTATGTCGCAGGATAGTATTGAGCAGCCCTGGAGGCGTCGCTGTTTCCCCCCCCCCCCCCCCCCCCCAAATTTTTTTTAATGTATTTTGACGCCTTTACATTTTCTGATATTGCTAAGTGTGTTTTCCATGTGCAAAATTTCTTGACGGGGATTTGCACAACAAAAAAAAATTGCGCCAAAGATCGATTGGCGCAAATGATGAATTACTGACTAAATGTAAAATCACACACAGGACCGTATGATTTTGAGAAAGTTGTAAAAATGACAGTGGAGAAGATACGCCAAACTTTGGTGCAAAAAGACACTGCGCCAAAGTATTGCGCCAAAGTTACATGAAAAAAACACATAAATCCTTTGATAAATACCCCCCATGGAGTGTCCCCCTGGCATCTTCAAGATCATTTGGATCTTCAGATATCTTCAGACTATTCAGAAGAGGCCTCATACCGATGGGTCACAGCAAATTGTATACAGTACAGATCAATACAATGGGCAAATATTTCTGCCATGGATGTGTTTCAATTTTGAGCCAAATCCACATGTGATACATGCAAATTTTTCTGCAGATGGCATTGCAGATTTTTGAACAATATTCTTCAAGGAATTAAAGGGGTATTCCAGGTCAAAACTTTTTTTTATTTATCAACTTGCTCCGGAAAGTTAAACAGATTTGTAAATGACTTCTATTAAAAAATCTTAATCCTTCCAATAGTTATTAGCTTTTGAAGTTGAGTTGTTGTTTTCTGTCTAACTGCTCTCTGATGACTCACGTCCCGGGAACTGTGCAGTTCCTATGGGGATATTCTCCCATCATGCACAGCTCCCGGGACGTGACATCATCATTGAGCAGTTAGACAGAAAACTTCAGAAGCTAATAACTATTGGAAGGATAAAAAACATTTTTTATAGAAGTAATTTACAAATCTGTTTAACTTTCCAGAGCCAGTTGATATATATAAAAAAAGGTTTTGCCTGGAATACCCCTTTAATTTGAACAGTAAAAAAATCAAAGGCTTTTATGGATCAGAACCGGTATGCTGCTGATAAAAATCTGCTACATGTGGATGTTGCTTTCAAAAACCAGTCCATGTATGTTTGACTTTAATTTGCTGCCAATTTGCATAAATCTTCACCATAAATCCTCAGAAAATGCATCACATCTAAATACACCTTACCAGCCACCTTTAAAGGGATACTCCGGTGGAAAACAATTATTATTATTTTATTTTTTATTTTTTTCAAATGAACTGGTGCCAGAAATGTAAATAGATTTGTAAATCATTTCTATTTCAAAAAATCCTAATCCTTTCAGTACTAATCAGCAGCTGTATGCTCCACAGGGAGTTGTATTTCTTTCTGGAATGATTTTCTGTCTGACTACAGTGCTCTCTGCTGACACCTCTGTCCGTGTCAGGAACTGTCCAGAGTACTTGTACTTGTACAAATCCCAATAGTAAACCTCTCCTGCTCTGGACAGTTCCTGATATGGACAGAGGTGTCAGCAGAGAGCTCTGTGGTCAGGCCGAAAATAATTCTAGAAAGAAATACAACTTCCAGTGGAGCATACAGCAGCTGATAAGTACTGGAAGTGGAAGTACTGGATTAGGATTTTAAAAAATTGAAGTGATTTACATATCTATTTAACTTTGTGGCACCAGTTGATTTTTAAAAAATGGTTTCAAAAGCAGTACCCCTTTAATGTTCCACCACAATCATTTTTTATTTTGCCAAGCCAATGTCCTTTACCCCATCTGTGAGAGGAATCCATGTAACGGCGAGGATCAGAGTGGAGGGGCACATGACAGGGGGAGACGAGCAGGCAGGATAGTATGGGTCAGGGGAGGTCAGTGGTGAAAAAGAGGGAGGGGCTAGTTTAGAGGGTATAAGGAGCTAGAGGGGGGAAAGTAGGGACAGTTGGCACGTGGCCATAGTGAGAAGTCCCACCCGCCGTGTATTGGGTTGTTTTGTGCTTTGTCTCAGCAGAGGTAACGGGAGGGATTTGGAGGCACGAGGGGACATTGTGACTGCTGATAAAGTGGTTTTGAGGTGGGCTGGTAATGGTACCCAGCCTGGTGGTGAATTCCCTGTGGGCACAGGAACCCCAGGAAGGGGTGTGGGTCTCTGAAACCGCTGCTCCTGGGCCTGGTGATGTACGGCTAGGGCTAGATTAGGAGGCCCCTGACTTTAGCCGTGCTTTCAAGTCCTTCTCCTAATAGGTATAAATAGTTATGACTAGTTTGGTTTATTGGTTATTTGGGTGTATGATGTTCATACACAGGGTTTATTGTTTAAATTGTTAATGTTTAATAAAATTGGTCTGCTGTGACCTTGTACCAGCAACAAGTGTGTGTGTTGTTTTCTTCTGGGGAAGGTTGGTGGGTGGCAATAGGATATCCCCTAGTCTTGTAGTAGCATCTCATATAGACTTTACCCAATGCCATTTTTCATCACCCCTTACAAGGATCACCAAGCTCCTCACATCCTCATCCATGAAAAGAGCGTAGAGCCAAGAACAATGTGGATGCAGGCTACGAGATCACAGCATCCCACAATAAAGACGTGTTCACAATGAAATTACGTGTAACATTGATTTTATGCATATTAAGAATTCCTACCTATTACTTTAAGCCTTTCAGTCTTTTTTAGATGAACTGTTGAGGTACAAGTGACGTTCCTGCTGCTTCCTACTTGGAACGAAGCAAACAACACTCTGAACCAATCCCCATTAGGTCTGATGACGCTTCTATTATAGGACATCATCTACAATGTAGGAATAAGAAATTAGTCATCTGTCATATGGTTTCGATTAACATTCCATTACTGGGTTTAGCCATATCTTTTCTAAAGGCTATGGAGACTTTTGCATGTTTTTTTTAATGGCTGCATTGTACTAGTTTTAGTATACAAAGAACAAATAGACATGTATGCTCAATCTCTCATCTTCTGTAGCCGGCATGTTTTCATATATTATACAAGCTGCTCTGTGTGGTTTACAGTGAAATCCATCAGTGGAGCTGCCTGATGGTTCGCTCTTCAGCCCTTCCATCTCTCGTCTCCTGAACCAACTTCAGGTTTCATTACCAAATCAAAGTTCAACTTTAAAGGGGTACTCTAGTGGAAATTTTTTTTTTTTTTAATCAACTGGCGGCAGAAAGTTTGGGATTTCTTTTCTGTCACGACCACAGTGCTCTCTGCTGACATCTCTGTCCATTTTAGGAACTGTCCAGAGGAGCATATGTTTGCTATGGGGATTTTCTCCTGCTCTGTACAGTTTCTGACATGGACAGAGGTGTCAGCAGAGAGCACTGTGGTCGTGACAAAAGAAATCCAAAAAGAAAATAATTTCCTCTGAAGTATACAGCCGCTATTAAGTACTGGAAGGATTAAGATTTTTTAATAGAAGTAATTTACAAATCTGTTTAAAGGGGTATTCTGGCACTAATACATCTTATTCCCTATCCAAAAAATAGGGGATAAGATGTCTGATCGCCTATCCTTTGGATAGGGGATAACATGTATTAGGGCCGGAGTACCCCTTTAACTTTCTGGCATTAGTTGATTAAAAATAAAAATTCCACTGGAGTACCCCTTTAAAGGGGTTATCCAGGAAAAAACTTTTTTTTATATATAAACTGGATCCAGAAAGTTAAACAGATTTGTAAATTACTTTTATTAAAAAATCTTAATTCTTTCAGTACTTATGAGCTTCTGAAGTTAAGGTTGTGCTTTTCTGTCTAAGTGCTCTCTCTCGGGAACTGGCCAGTTTAGAGATTTTCTATGGGGATTTGCTTCTAAACTGGGCGGTTTCCGAAACACGTGTGATCAGGGAGCACTTAGACAGAAAAGAACAACCTTAACTTCGGAAGCTCATAAGTACTGAAAGGATTAAGATTTTTTAATAGAAGTAATTTACAAATCTGTTTAACTTTCTGGAGCCAGTTGATATATATATATATATATATATATATATATATATATATATATATATATATAAATAAACTTTTTTTCCTGGATAACCCCTTTAATGAGAGGAGAGTTTCTTGTTCTAATGCTATTATAGCCCAAGAGTTTATTGGAAAAAACTTAGGGTATAAACATGAAAATGCAGTAAGAACGAACAATAAAATGGAGCCTGTACAATATTGTTTGCTATACAATTTATATTACCGTTATTTGGTGTCTATAGACCTTAGATTTAGTTGATAAAATTGGATGATGTATAATTTAAAAAAAGAGCATTCATTTTTGCCGGCCAATGACAGACTTATCCGAAAAGAAGTCTGCAGTGTTAGAAACATTTTTTTTTTAATCAACTGATGCCAGAAAGTTAACCCCTTAAGGACCACAGGTTTTTCTGTTTTTGCACTTTCGATTTTTCCTCCTGACATTTAAAAAATTAGAACCATTTCAATTTTGCACCTTAAAATCCATATGATGGCTTATTTTTTGCACCACCAATTCTACTTTGTAATGACATCAGTCATTTTACCCAAAAATCTATGCTGAATGGTGAAATGGAAAAAAATTATAATTGTGCGACAAAATTGTAGAAAAAAAGCCATTTTGTAACTTTGGGGGCTTCCGTTTCTACGTAGTACATTTTTCGGTAAAAATGACACCTTATCATTATTCTGTAGGTTCATACGATTAAAATGATACCCTACTTATATAGGTTTGATTTTGTCGTACTTCTGGAAAAAATCATAACTACATACATGTATACGTTTAAAATTGTCATCTTCAGACCCCTATAACTTTTTATTTTACCACATATGAAGTGGTATCAGGGCTCATTTTTTGCGCCGTGATCTGAAGTTTTTAGCGGTAACATTTTTGTATTCATTTGACTTTTTGATCGCTTTTTATTAATTTTTTCATGATATAAAAAGTGACCAAAAATATGTTATGTTGGACTTTTGAATTTTTTGGCGTGTACACCATTGACCGTGCAGTTTAATTAATGATATCATTTTATAGTTTGGACATTTACGCACGCGGAGATACCACATATGTTTATATTTATTTTTATTTACATGTTTTTTTTTTTTTTTTGGGGAAAGGGGGGTGATTTGGACTATTATTAGGGAAAGGGTTAAATCACATTTATTAACTTTTTTTTTACACTTTCTTTTATGCAGTGTTATAGCTCCCATAAGGGGCTATAACACTGCACACACTGATCTTTTACACTGATCACTGCAAAGCCTTAGCTTGGCATTGATCAGTGTTATCGGCGGTTGATTGCTCAAGCTTGCATCTCAGGCTTGGAACAATCAATCGCCGATCGGACGCGCCGGAGGAAGGTAAGAGGACCTCCGCTCGTGTCCTTGGTCGTTAAGGGGTTAAACAGATTTGTAAATTACTTCTATTACAACATCTTAATTCTTCCAGTACTTATCAGCTGCTGTATACTGCAGAGGAAGTTGTGTCATTCTTTTCAGTCTGACCACAGTGCTCCATGACAGGAACTGTCCAGAGCAGGAGAGGTTTCCTATGGGGATTTTCTCCTACTCTGGACAGTTCCTGACATGGACAGAGATGTCAGCAGAGAACACTGTGGTCAGACAGAAAAGACATTCAAAAAGAACTTCCTGTGGAGCATACAGCAGCTGATAAGTACTGGAAGGATTAAGATATGTGGACTATAATGTGTCTGTGAAATGATCGGTCATCAGATGATAGTTTGTTCATGGGGTGTTCAACCATCAACCTACTCTTATCCAATCTGTATGGCTACCTTCAAGTGTATCTATCAAAATAAAAACTTTTGATGTGTCCTAAGTTTTTATTGGTAAGGGTCTTCTCCCTGTTGTATGAGACCCAGTTGGCCCCATAAACTTTCATTATTCTTCCGTCCAGGTCACATAACATAGAGCCAGGAGAGAACGTGTTGTAAGAGCACTTCTCCCTAATCGTTCTGAAAGGTGCATTCCGACTATAGACATCTTATCCCCTATCCAAAGCATAGGGGATAAGATGTCTGATCGTGGGGGGCCACTGCTGGGATCCCCTGCTATCTGCGTGCAGCACCTGGTATTCTCTGCCAGATTGCTGCTCCAGTCTCGGAAACCTCTGTGTTCATGTCTATGGGAGGGGGCGTGACATGCATGGAGGGGGCGTGGTGTGATGTCACAAGGGGGCGTGGCTTGTCGTCATTCTTCAGTCCCGGAAACACAGAGGGTTCCGAGACTGGAGGAGCAGCCCGGCAGAGAATGCCGGGTGCTGCACAGAGATCGCGGGGGTCCCAACGGCGGGCCACCCTCAATCAGACATCTTATCCCCTATCCTTTGGATAGAGGATAAGATGTCTATAGCCGAAATACCCCTTTAAGATGGGTCTGAACACTCAGCCCCCGACCAATAAAAACTTTTTTGATGTCTGCAACATATGAAAAGTTTTCTTTCTAATCAATATGAAGAGAAGCAAACAGATATTTACAACACATCTTACCTGTTTTCCACTTTCGCTGTCCCATTTAATTGTATATTTATATGATGAATACCATGCCCAACACCGTATCACAAAGAGCTCTCCAGTCTTAAGTAGTATTTCAGGGTGAGATGTTTCAGAAGTCAGATCTTAAAAGAAAACCAATAGGAAAAGATTGACTGAGTTTTTATCTGTTGAGTACAGTAAAATCTATAGATATTAATGGGAGAGATTTATCATTGCTTTTAGAGCATTATTTTTGTCTATGCTTTGGCGCAGTTCAGGCGCAAGCAGCATATTTAGCGACTTTTATGCATCTTTTGGTATAGACAGTTTCACCCTTTTTGCCTACCCGTAGAACTTTTTCTTTTTGACCATGCAGTGGTCACGTATTTATCATTTGCAACTTCTGTCAAAAGTCGCTATTTTGTGCGCAAAGGTACTTTTTTTAGGCACAAAACTACACCACCTACCAGTAGGCGTGAGAACCTACCAGTAGGCGTGAGAATCACTTCTACCTTCCGCAATTCAACCTTTAACCTCTTGTGGACGACAGCGTTTTTACTCCCCTTCTATGACACGCGTTCAGGAGCTGAGCGCGGGTCATAACTGGGTGGTCCGGGCGGCTATCTGCCACCAAGACCCATCTCTAATGTCCGACGTCAACGATCACGGTGATGCCCGGCTTTAACCCCTTAGACACCACAATCAAATTTGATTGTAGCGTCTAAAACACAAGTAAAAATGTCCCAGCAGCTCTGTGAAAGTAAGTAAAAACCCCTAACCTGCCAAATTCAGGACCTGGGAAAGTGTCTACTTCCCTCCCTCACAAGCGTCTAGAAAAAGTGTATGTGGTAGAGCTTTTCCCACCACAGCAGAGCTGCGCAAAATTCATCATCCAGCTGCACCTTCTTGATAAATAAGATGCACGCTAGGCAAATCTACCACCCAAATAAACATGGGAAAATAGCTCTACTGTAGACATTCCTTGATAAATCTGGGCCTATATCTCTGAAGGAGGTTACAAGGGTGAGTAATCTCCTGTTACTTTTATGGTTTTACACTATGCTTTGTATAGTAAACATGTTTCAGAAGGAATCCTAAAATATTGATATTAAAGGGGTATTACAGGCCAAAACTTTTTTTTTTTATATATCAGTATATAAACAGTTTTGTAAATTACTTCTATTAAAAAATCTTAATCCTTCCAATTGTTATTAGCTTCTGAAGTTGAGTTGTTGTTTTCTGTCTAACTGCTCTCTGATGACTCGTGTCCCGGGGATATTCTCCCATCATGAACAGCTCCCGGGACGTGACATCATCATTGAGCAGTTAGACAGAAAACTTCAGAAGCTAATAACTATTGGAAGGATTAAGATTTTTTAATAGAAGTAATTTACAAATCTGTTTAATTTTCCGGAGCCAGTTGATATATATATATATAAAAAAGGTTTTGCCTGGAATACCCCTTTAACTCAAAATAAAATATGTCTAATAACAAGTCAAAAGTATCTAAACATATGTAAGATAGAGAAGATTTTGTATTTGTAGCATTTTTGAGTCAATGAGGTCTATCAGTCACTGTTCGGATTAGTGATACATCCGACACAAGATTATGGCTTCTGTCATAAAAGAATTCATAATGCTAGTGTGAACTTGGCCCTTCAGAATATTAAGTGGTTCCTGCCTTGAATTCTAGTTTAGAACCCAGAGAACCAAGTTTCATATAAACTATTGGGGAATTCTGAGTTTTGTCAGAAAATGACTTATTGTTTAAATCAAATGTTTATGTTAACCCCTTAACAAACCATGACAGACAGGTACATCATGGAGTTGTTATGGAGGCATAGAGAGGGCTTAGGAGTCTGGTCTTCTCTATACCTGGCATGCCCCTGCTAATATATGGCATAGAGTGGTCTCCATTGATGGCTGTTAACTGTTTTAAAGCCGGTGTCAATGCTGACAGCGCCACTTGAACATAACAGCATGCATTATTGGTGGTATAGTACGCTGACCTGTGCCACTGCCCACTACTTTTACCATATGGGGCTGTTAAAGTGATTTATAAAGTTGTATACACGCTTGCAGTGCCTGGTTAATTTTCTTCTTTTTACTGGTGTACAATTACAAAATACAAAAGTAAAAAATTGCTGATTTTTTTGTCACCTCACATCCCAGAAATAAATTATATAAAAAGTGATTAAAAAACTCACATATATGCAATAGTGGTGTAAAATTCATATTCTCCACCCCCCCCCCCCCCCCCCCACCCCCATTATGAATTTTTTTTTTCAACAATGCTCTGTTGCAATCCAGTTGTATGGTTTGCCTTTTGGTAGACTGTTCACGTAGATCGCCGATATCACTGATCAGTGCTATGCCAATGCATAGCCCTGAACAGTAATAGAAAGTGAAAGATTTATTATAGATTGTCCCCTGTGAAGCCTAAACAAAAAAAAATACTAAAAAGTATTCAAAAATGTACATAAGCCCCTCCTCCAGTGATGCATTAAATAACCCCCTACTAAAATATAATGGCAATGATCAAATTAATAGAAACTGATTAGAAAAAAGAACATGTTTCAGTATCTGCCTCTAACCAGGAAGAAAAAAAAATAGGTGATACATTCCCTTTAAATTAAGGTAGTGCTAGACCAATAAGGAAACGATATTGGCTTCCTATGGGGTGCAATGGTTACACCATTATTGAGTATATAAAGCACACATTGTGGTACATTACCGATGGTGTAAAGCTTGCTGCATTCACTTCCAAGATCATTAGCTGCGCAACAGTATATGTTCTTTTCCATAATCTCTGTTAATTCCAATGTGCTTCCCACCTGTGTATTTTCATCATTATCGGACTCAGGATATGGTATAGAGTTTGTCTTTCTGTGGCATCTATATTAGGAAAAACAGTGGCATTGTTAATATAGGGTAAAGTAAAGAAATGCTGTTTCACAAAGGTTACTGTATGATTTCAATTGATAAAATAAGTTTACTGAACCAAGCAATTTAAGCAAAAGCTAATTAATTCAATAAAGATGTTTTAAACCGATATAGTGAGAAAGATAATAATCCTTATATTTTCATGGCGCCAACATATTCAGCAGCGCTTTACAGGGCTTTTCATTACTTACAATCTTAAATTCAAAATTAACCTATGAGCAGAAATAAGATTCATATTGTCAATAGTATAGTATGGTCAATAGTGTTGGGCCCACCAGAGACTTACTGTTACACTAATTAGGTTCACAATTTATTGAAAAGTAATATATTTTCTGATTAATTCTATTATTTGTATATGTTATTCCTGTGTTACTCTACCCTTAAGACAGGAGCTGTGGAAACCCCATGTGACCCTGCCTGTTAATGGCAGGTCTCCCCTAAGTAGTGTAGTGGGGAAGGAGTGGCCCCAGTGTTCAGTAGTGTGTAAGACAAGCTACAGGGAGGTTCAGGTGTGCTGTGGTGTTGTGTGCTCCAAGGGAAGGCCTAGCTCAAATCTATTTCTTCTGGTCATTCTGCGAGGATCACCCGTATGGTGGAATTTCATGCCTGGGCGGAGAAGGCTTCAATACCTTGACAGGACCCTACCTACCAGGATTCATATATCAATCTTACAAGTCAGTATACGTCTGTTTGGTGAAAGCACCACAAGTCCCAGCAAGGCCACAGGGCTCCCAAGGTTATACAGCATCCTCTCACCACAACCACCTGTACGTTTAATACCATCTGCACCCAGCTCAGTAAAAACAGTTATCTATAACCCGATGTCAGTGTGTTCATTTACCCCCTGTGTCTGGCCCAGGAGAAGCTGTTTCTAACCTCAGACCCTGTATAGGCTAAAGGTGCCCTGGCATCACAAAATGATAAGGTATTTCCTAACACCCCCGTGGCACCACAGAATAATACAGTATTATTTAGCTTTAAGTTCCTAGGGAGGTCATCTTGCCATGCAGCAGCCATCAAGATGAAGGAATGGACAATAAGACACCTCTGTCTACATGCTTCCACTGTAGCTATAAGACCAACTACAACATTGGTGTGGTGACAGGACACACTTTTTAAACTACTGGCAAATTCGTTGTCTGCTGCTAAAGGGATCAGATTTGCCGTCAATTCCCTAGATTGGTCGCTTTAGGAGTTGCCAGGAGTGTTAAAGGTGTATCTTGCCTTAACATTGTAATGACATTTGAACTTCTAACTATAGCTTACTGCTGCCTTTTATACAGTCTTCTATTGGAAAATCTTCTCACTAGTGTGGTATCCCAGTATTGGATATAGTCCTACAGTCCTGTCAGAGTCCTTATGTGTCCCCGGGGCTCCCCTGCAGTGTATATCAGTTTTCACATGAAAGAGTAAAAGGGGTACTCCCGTGGAATTTTTTTTTATATATCAACTGGTGCCAGAAACAGATTTGTAAATTACTTCTATGAAAAAATCTTAATCCTTCCAGTACTTATTAGCTGCTGAATACTACAGAGGAAATGGTTTTCTTTTTGGAACAGAGAGCTCTCTGCTGACATCATGACCACAGCGCTCTCTGCTGACACCTCTGTCCATTTTAAGAACTGTCCAGAGTAGGAGAAAATCCCCATAGCAAACATATACTGCTCTGGACAGTTCCTAAAATGGACAGAGATGTCAGCAGAGAGCACTGTGGTCATGATGTCAGCAGAGAGCTCTGTGTTCCAAAAAGAAAACCATTTCCTCTGTAGTATACAGATCCTAAAAAGTACTGGAAAGATTAAGATTTTTTTAATTGAAGTAATTTACAAATATGTTTAACTTTCTGCCACCAGTTGATTTAAAAAAAAAAAATAAAAAGTTTTCCACGGGAGTACCCCTTAACCCCTTAAGGACACAGCCCATTTTCACCTCTAGGACGCAGCCCTTTTTTGCACATCTGACCACTGTCCCTTTACACATTAATAACTCTGGAATGCTTTTACTTATGAATCTGATTCCGAGATAGTTTTTTCGTGACATATTCTACTTTAACATAGTGGTAAATTTTTGTGGTAACTTGCATCCTTTCTTGGTGAAAAATCCCAAAATTTGATGAAAAAATTGAAAATTTTGCATTTTTCTAACTTTGAAGCTCTCTGCTTGTAAGGAAAATGGATATTCCAAATATTTTTTTTTTGGATTCACATATACAATATGTCTACTTTATATTTTCATCCTAAAATTGACAAGTGTTTACTTTTTGAAGACACCAGAGGGCTTCAAAGTTCAGCAGCAATTTTACAATTTTTCACAAAATTTTCAAACTCGCTATTTTTCATGGACCAGTTCAGGTTTGAAGTGGATTTGAAGGGTCTTCATATTAGAAATACCCCATAAATGACCCCATTACAAAAACTGCACCCCCCAAAGTATTCAAAATGACATTCAGTAAGTGTTTTAACCCTTTAGGTGTTTCACAGGAAAAGCAGCAAAGTGAAGGAGAAAATTCAAAATCTTCATTTTTTACACTTGCATGTTCTTGTAGACCCAATTTTTGAATTTTTACAAGGGGTAAAAGGATAAAATTTATGCTTGAATTTGTAGCCCAATTTCTCTCGAGTAAGCACATACCTCATATGTCTATGTAAATTGTTCGGCGGGCGCAGTAGAGGGCTCAGAAGCGAAGGAGCGACAAGGGGATTTTGGAGAGTACGTTTTTCTGAAATGGTTTTTTGGGGGCATTTTGCATTTAGGAAGCCCCTATGGTGCCAAAACAGCAAAAAAAAAAAAACATGGCATACCATTTTGGAAACTAGACCCCTTGAGGAAAGTAACAAGGAATTAAGTGAGCCTTAATACCCCACAGGTGTTTCATGACTTTTGCATATGTAAAAAAAAAAAAAAAAAAATAATAATTTTTCACTAAAATGTGTGTTTCCCCCCAAATTTAACATTTTTGAAAGGGTTAATAGTGTACGTGTGTATATGTAGTGTTTTACTCTTTATTTTATGTTAGTGTAGTGTAGTGTTTTTAGGTTACATTCACACTGACGGCGGATTACACTGAGTCTCCCGCTAGGAGTTTGAGCTGCGGCTGCTGCAGCTCAAACTTGAAGCAGGGAACTCACTGTAATCCGCCGCCAGTGTGAATGTAACCTGTACATTCACATGGGAGGGGGGCAAAACTACAACTCACAGCATGCACTGACAGAACGTGCATGCTGGGTGTTGTAGTTTTGCAACAGCTGGAGGCACACTGGTTGGAAAATACTGAGTTAGGTAATAGAACCTATTACCTAACTCGGTATTTCCCAACCAGTGTGCCTCCAGCTGTTGCAGAACTACAACTCTCAGCATGTACTGATTGCCAAAGGGAATGCTGGGAGATGTAGTTATGCAACAGCTGGAGGCACGCAAGTACAACTCCCAGCATGCCGAGACAGCCATTTGCTGTTCCTGAATGCTGGGAGTTGTAGTTTTGCAAGATTTAGAGGGGTTCAGTATGGAGATCACTGACAGTGGTCTCTAAACTGTGGCCCTCCAGATGTTGCAAAACTACAAATCTCAGCATGCTAAGACAGCAAACTGCTGTCTGGGCATGCTGGGAGTTGTAGTTTTGCAACATCTGGAGGGCTACAGTTTAGAGACCACTGTCAGTGATCTCTAGCCTGAACCCCTCTAAATCTTGCAAAACTACAACTCCCAGCATGCCAACACAGCAAACAGCTGTCAAGGCATGGTGGGAGTTGTAGTTTTGCAACATCTGGAGGGCGACAGTTTAGAGAGCACTCTCTAAACTGTCGCCCTGCAGATGTTGCTAGGCAACAGACTCCCGGACACGCGGCGTCATACTCACCTCCACCGCCGCCGTGATCACAGCCGCCGCCGGGTAAGTGATCGCCGCTGCCGCCGCCGCTACTACACGGTTCCCCCCGCTGTGCCCGGACACAGATGGGTGGGCATAGCGGGGGGAACCTAACTTTAACCCCCCGCCCCCAGTCTGCTATTGGTCGGTCGCTCGGCCGATCAATAGCAGGGATAGGAGGGGTGTCAACCCTGCCACCTCACTCCTATCTCTTCAAGGGGGATCGAGGGTGTCTTGGACACCCTCGATCCCCCTTATTTTATCGCGGAGCCGCCGTTGATGGGCAGGGGGAGAGCGCTCCCCCTGCAAACACCATAGATGCCGTGATCAGAACTGATCACGGCATCTATGGGGTTAATGCTGCCGGGACCGGCGCGATCGCGGCCCCGGCAGCTACGGTGGGACTCCGGCTGTGATTGACAGCTGAGTCCCACCCGCGATCTCCTGCGCTGCCCGCGGCAGAGCAGGAGATCGCTTGGACGTATGCATACGTCCATTTGCGCGAACGTGTAATTCGCCTGGACGTATGCATACGTCCAATAGCGGGAAGGGGTTAAAGGACCTGTATTGTTAGTCACATGATTATGTTACATGTTTAAGTCATATGACTGTATGGTTACCTAGAGAACCCCAGTGACGAGGTGACCTCGCTAGTAACCTATGGGTTCCTTGCACAGCCCCCCTTTATAAGGAAGGGAGGAGCTGCAATCCCTTTCTTGTGATTCTCTTCCTGCTGAGGTCATTTGTCCCAGTGCCTGTGTCCAGCCATTGGAGGCCTCAAGCCTAAAGTCTGCAGCCACCTGTCAGTTGCAAGTAACCCAAAGTCATCTAATGGTCAGTCATCAAGTGAGTCAAGTCAAGTCTACCGTCTAGTCACCGTGGCCTGCATTATAGTCAGTCTACCTACTGCATGCCCCAGCAAGCCTGCAAGGTCTCTGTGTCACTAGCCACCTCTCTGGGATACTGGAACTGTATAGACTAACACCTGTCTAACTTCAGTAAAAGCTACTGTTACCCTTAACCTGGCCTTGGACTCTTTATTTCCCTTGCCTGACCTAGGACTAGCGGTACTACCTTTGGGTGGTTACATAGGCAAACCACGCCCTGGTGTCACAAACATGAAGGGGTTAATACCATCTACCCCTGGGCAACACCATCTGCCCCCTTACACCTCACACCCCGTGGCTCACCACACTAGCATCTGACAAATCTTATAATCTAGTTAAAGGTCCCTATGGTTTTTATGAGAAGCAGGGTTTAAAAAGGTTAAAAAGAATCCTAAAACCCTCCTGTGTTAATCCAGAGAAAGGCTTAAAAAAAACCTATGAGGCTGATGCCAATTGTCCCATGACAGAGGAAAAATTCCTTCCTGACTCCAATATGGCATCAGAATAAATCCCTGGATCAACATTCGGTACCCATAAATTTAGTATACATAGCCTGTAATATTACTTATGTCTACTCATACTTTGTAAAAACTTTCAATCTTATATTTTATTTATGTATGTTCTTCACAATTAAAAAAATATTCATACCAATATTATATTTTTGATATAAAATACCAATATAACATATCAATGTTATATTTATAACATCCAGGACCCCTTTGAACTTATTTATTAAATCAGAATTGCGTATGTAACTAGTAGCTGTACAGGACAAAATATAAGGCAGCAAGGACGGTACACACATATATATATATATATATATATATATATATATATATATATACACACACACATATATATACCTATATACACACATATATACACACATATATATATATATATATATATATACATATATATATATACACACATATACACACACATATATATATATACATACATATATACACACATACACACACACATTATGTATATATATATATATATATATATACATACATATATATATATATATATATATATATATATATATATATTGTACACATTCTTATAGGTTATCACTGCTTAACAATACAGGTAAAGTGCATGAGCAACAGGAACAGCATCAGTGTAATATACATTACTGTTTTTTGGCAAATGTTTTTAATCACAATGTAAAAGGGTATGTGTAGCTCACTGGGGTATACTATTCCGAGGTTAACTGGAATGGTCTAAATCCCCAAAAGACCTAGTAAAGTGAATAGGTATATTATAATAAATTATATAAAACCAGTCCTCAAGGATAGTGAAATAAAGACATAAATAGATCCAAAGGAGATAAAATGAGTGAGAAAAAGGTGATGTGGAACCAAATAAATGTAAAATCAATAAGTTACATTTCATAAAATAGATACTGAATAAATAATGATAGTAAATGAAAGAAAATGAATAATATAATAAAAATAAAAGACATGTATCAAGGATAATGCAGTAAAATAATACAATATAACATTTATTCACAAGATAACAACTTACATCTGGTCAGGGCACCTTGCACCAGATGTTAATAAGATATTGATATTAAAATAGATGTAATATTAAAAAGTCATTTATAAAGCAAACACTTAAAATAAGGCAAAAAAATTTGGAAATGTCCAAAAATAAAATGGTCCAGTAATATAGTTCAGAAATAAAGTGGTCCAGTAATGCAGTTCATGAAATGATATAATGGAGCAGTTCAGGGAGCGATATGCAGATAATGTAGGTTTGTAGTAGTCTTGAAACGCGTATAGCCTTGATCTTATACCCATTACCTACGGCAACCACCTCATACTACTTTTAAAGCCCACCTCGGCTTTGGCAGCGCTGCAGACCCCTTTTTCTGGGACCTCTGTGGACCGCATGGTCGAACCTATCTCCTTAGGACACAAGGACGCCAGGGTGAGCGATCACCTCTTCATCCACGATACTCCACATGTGGCCAGACACTATCCCGTGCCAACCTGTCTCTGCCGGACCCATCCAATCCACTTTACTGGGATCACCATCGATCACAAAGGCCGGTCACCACGCCGTGCCAGCACCGACAGAAACCCTCACCGCGAGACTGCTACTCCTGAGGATGCCGGCTGCACTTCGCCAGTAAGTGATACCACTCAAATTGGCATACAGGTACTACCTAGTATTATCAAACCTACATTATCTGCATATCGCTCCCTGAACTGCTCCATTATATCATTCATGAACTGCATTACCGGACCACTTTATTTCTGAACTATATCACCGGACCATTTTATTTTTGGACATTTCCAAATTTTTTTGCCTTATTTTAGGTGGTTGCTTTATATCTTATTAACATCTGGTGCAAGGTGCCCAGATGTAAGTTATTATCTTGTGAATAAATGTTATATTGTATTATTTTACTGCATTATCCTTGATTCAGGTCTTTTATTATTATATTATTCATTTTCTTTCATTTACTATCATTATGTATTCAGTATCTATTTTATGACATTTAACTTATTGATTTTACATTTATTTGGTTCCACATCACCTTTTTCTCGCTCATTTTATCTCCTTTTTATCTCACTATCTTTGAGGACTGGTTTTATATAATTTATTATATATACATATTCATTTAAATCACAATGTAGTCTGCAGGACCCCCCCCCCCCCCACACACACACACACACTAAACCCATGACCAGACAGACCCCATCATAGGCCAGTGAGGTCAGTCAGGCTTTGTTGGTATCCATTCTCAAGTGGATCCATCCCAGGTGTCATAGCCATTACACACAGAAGCCATAACACTAGTGTGAACAGAGTCTAATCTAGCTGCAACAGTCTTTATATATCAATATATCAATGATCTTAATGGTGAACACTCTATCATGACTATTTTGGTATACTGTTTCTTCATTATTCTGTAAACTTACAGATGTATTAGAAGAACACAAAAAAGTAGTTTAATGTTTTACGACATCTGCTCATACCTGTCATCCTCTGAACCACATGATGTCCAATATACAACAGGTTTTGGATAGCCCCCAGAGAAGCAGTTCATATAACTGTGTCCTAGTGTAAAATAAGGTTTTCTTGGTCTGCCTGAAAATAAACATAAATAATAAATTACTTCTTAATTGTTAATTGACTCCTCATAGTCAATGATTCATATATGCCGTATATGACAGCATGCAACTCTTTTATGCACGTAGAAGAGTAGAACACGGTTATTATTTGTATGAATGGATCGGTACTACTATTTATCCAGCCACTGACGCAGTTCCAGATTATAGATTTTTATCTTAGTGTGAATCATTCCTGGGCCCTGTCTCCTGAACATTGCTAAAGGAGTTTTTCTTGATCAATAAAAGTACCTTAATGTGAATCAATGCTGTCCACAAGATGAACACACAGACAGCTCTAGCTCACCGGATAAGGCCTAGTCATAGCACGGTGCAGGATTACCCTTTAAGTCAATGTGGCATGTTGCATAGAAATGTTTTGGAGTTTGTTCCATTGCAGACACACAATAAGACAAGGCAGAACAGGAAATGAAGCATTTCAGGTGAGGTACACCCGAAGTCCAAGCGTGCACTTCACCTGAAGCGCATCACTTCCTGCAAGCACAATCACCAATTTCTAAGTGTGCCGGGTGGGTGCTGCAACCATTAGTGGTGTGCTTCTCTTTTGCACAAAAGGCTCCCTCCTTTCAAGGGTATTCGAAAATAAAAATGCACTTGCCTACTGTAACGCTGCTGGTTGGCAACCACCGGCGTATCATGTGCCCTGATTCTTAGCAGTATTGGGCGACATTTTCTGTGCCATGTGTCTGCTGTATTTTCTGATCTTCCTGCTCTGGTGTGTCTCTTGCTGCAGTTTCTGCTCTGTACAATAGGGGCTGTGCACGAGCACTGGCTGAGTTTTATAGAGCAAGCGTGCACTCCCTATTGGATCCTCCTCCAATCCCTGCCAGGCACTGCATTTATAAATCTGCCACACCTGCTGTTCCAGGCTTCAGCAACATAGCATTTTGGATTGTATCCGGCACTGCTAAGGTCTTTGTAGCCTGTCTGCCTGACTTGAAGTCTGTCTGCTGATCCCATAATGTATACTTGACTTTGCCTTTGCCACATCCCTTGGACTCAGACCTGCATCTCCTATGTATGAACTTGGATTGTCTACCTTGATTCCTGTCTGCTTGCAGCTTGTTTCAGCCAACAAGAAAAAAACGTGGTTTCAAATGGCAGGAAATGCTCAACCCCAAAGAGAAGATCCTGCGCTTGTGGTCCATTGCTAAGGGCAATCCCCAGCATAAAATGCATACAATGGGGGGGGGGGGGGATGCCTGCAGCAGACTACAAGTGCTACAATGACATCCTAAACCCGATGAAAAGTGTGGATGTGTAACATTTAGAATAATACTGTCACGATGCCGGCTGGCAGGAGGTGGATCCTCTGTGCCAGAGAGGGATTGGCGTGGACCGTGCTAGTGGACCGGTTCTAAGTCACTACTGGTATTCACCAGAGCCCGCCGCAAAGCGGGATGGTCTTGCTGCGGCGGTAGTGACCAGGTCGTATCCACTAGCAACGGCTCAACCTCTCTGACTGCTGAAGATAGGCGCGGTACAAGGGAGTAGACAGAAGCAAGGTCGGACGTAGCAGAAGGTCGGGGCAGGCAGCAAGGATCGTAGTCAGGGGCAACGGCAGGAGGTCTGGAACACAGGCTAGGAACATACAAGGGAACGCTTTCACTGGCACAATGGCAACAAGATCCGGCGAGGGAGTGCAGGGGAAGTGAGGTATACATAGGGAGTGCACAGGTGAACACACTGATTAGAACCACTGCGCCAATCAGCGGCGCAGTGGCCCTTTAAATCGCAGAGACCCGGCGCGCGCGCGCCCTAGGGAGCGGGGCCGCGCGCGCCGGGACAGGACCGACGGAGAGCGAGTCAGGTACGGGAGCCGGGGTGCGCATCGCGAGCAGGCGCCACCCGCATCGCGAATCGCATCCCGGCTGGAGGCGGAATCGCAGCGCACCCGGTCAGTGGATCTGACCGGGGCGCTGCGGGAGCGAGAGTGTAGCGAGCGCTCCGGGGAGGAGCGGGGACCCGGAGCGCTCGGCGTAACAGTACCCCCCCCTTGGGTCTCCCCCTCTTCTTGGAGCCTGAGAACCTGAGGACCAGATTTTTATCTAGGATATTGTCCTCAGGTTCCCAGGATCTCTCTTCAGGACCACAGCCCTCCCAGTCAACCAAAAAGAAGGTTTTTCCTCTGACCTTTTTGGAGGCCAGTATCTCCTTTACAGGAAAGATGTCTGAAGAACCGGAGACAGGAGTGGGAGAGATAAGTTTAGGAGAGAAACGGTTGATGATGAGTGGTTTAAGAAGAGAAACGTGAAAGGCATTAGGAATACGAAGAGAAGGAGGGAGAAGAAGTTTATAAGAGACAGGATTAATCTGGCACAAAATTTTGAAAGGACCAAGATAGCGTGGTCCCAATTTGTAGCTGGGAACACGGAAGCGGACATATTTAGCGGAGAGCCATACCTTGTCTCCGGGAGAAAAAATGGGGGGAGCTCTTCTTTTCTTATCAGCAAACTTCTTCATGCGTGATGAAGCCTGTAAGAGAGAATTTTGGGTCTCTTTCCATATGGTGGAAAGATCACGAGTTATTTCATCCACAGCGGGTACACCAGAGGGCAAGGGAGTAGGGAGGGGGGGAAGAGGGTGACGGCCGTACACCACGAAAAATGGGGATTTGGAAGAAGATTCAGAAACTCTGAAGTTATACGAGAATTCGGCCCATGGCAGAAGATCTGCCCAGTCATCCTGGCGGGAGGAAACAAAATGCCGTAAATAATCACCCAGGACCTGGTTAATTCTTTCTACTTGCCCATTGGATTGAGGATGATAAGCAGAAGAAAAGTTTAATTTAATCTTGAGTTGTTTACAGAGAGCCCTCCAGAATTTAGACACGAATTGGACGCCTCTATCCGAGACGATCTGCGTGGGCAACCCGTGAAGACGAAAAATGTGTACAAAAAATTGTTTTGCTAACTGAGGCGCAGAAGGAAGACCAGGAAGAGGGATGAAATGTGCCATCTTGGAGAATCGATCAACGACCACCCAAACAACAGTGTTACCACGGGATGAGGGTAAGTCTGTAATAAAGTCCATACCAATCAGAGACCAAGGCTGTTCGGGAACAGGCAGAGGATGAAGAAGACCAGCGGGCTTCTGGCGAGGAGTCTTATCCCAGGCACAGACAGTGCAGGCTCGCACAAAATCCACAACATCCGTCTCCAGAGTCGGCCACCAATAGAAACGAGAGATGAGTTGCACGGATTTCTTGATGCCCGCATGACCTGCGAGATGGGAGGAGTGACCCCATTTGAGGATTCTGAGGCGTTGGCGTGGAGAGACGAAGGTCTTCCCTGGAGGAGTTTGCCTGATGGAGGCTGGAGAAGTGGAGATCAGGCAGTCAGGAGGAATGATGTGTTGCGGAGAGAGCTCTACTTCCGAGGCATCCGAGGAACGAGAGAGAGCATCGGCCCTAATGTTCTTATCGGCAGGCCGAAAGTGAATTTCAAAATTAAATCGGGCAAAGAACAGAGACCACCTGGCCTGACGAGGATTCAGCCGTTGGGCAGACTGGAGATAGGAGAGGTTCTTGTGATCGGTGTAAATAATAACTGGAAATCTTGATCCCTCCAGCAGATGCCTCCATTCCTCAAGTGCTAATTTAATGGCTAGTAGCTCTCGATCCCCGATGGAGTAGTTCCTCTCCGCCGGAGAGAAGGTCTTAGAGAAAAAACCACAAGTAACAGCATGCCCGGAAGAATTTTTTTGTAGAAGGACCGCTCCAGCTCCTACTGAGGAGGCATCAACCTCCAATAGGAAGGGTTTAGATGGGTCAGGTCTGGAGAGCACGGGAGCTGAAGAAAAGGCAGACTTGAGGTGTTTAAAGGCGTCTTCCGCTTGAGGAGGCCATGACTTAGGATTGGCATTCTTTTTGGTTAAAGCCACGATAGGAGCCACAATGGTGGAAAAATGTGGAATAAATTGTCTGTAATAATTGGCGAACCCCAAAAAACGTTGGATAGCACGGAGTCCGGAGGGGCGTGGCCAATCTAAGACGGCAGAGAGTTTGTCTGGATCCATTTGTAGTCCCTGGCCAGAGACCAAGTATCCTAGGAAAGGAAGAGATTGACATTCAAACAGACATTTCTCCATTTTGGCATAAAGTTGATTGTCACGAAGTCTCTGAAGAACCATGCGGACATGCTGGCGGTGTTCTTCTAGGTTGGCAGAAAAAATCAGGATATCGTCCAGATACACAACAACACAGGAATATAAGAGATCACGAAAAATTTCATTAACAAAGTCTTGGAAGACGGCAGGGGCGTTGCACAGGCCAAAGGGCATGACCAGATACTCAAAGTGTCCATCTCTAGTGTTAAATGCCGTTTTCCATTCATCCCCCTCTCTGATGCGGATGAGATTATAAGCACCTCTTAAGTCCAGTTTGGTAAAGATGTGGGCACCTTGGAGGCGATCAAAGAGTTCAGAGATGAGAGGTAGAGGGTAGCGGTTCTTTACCGTGATTTTATTAAGACCGCGGTAGTCAATGCAAGGACGTAGGGAGCCATCTTTTTTGGACACAAAGAAAAATCCGGCTCCGGCAGGAGAGGAGGATTTGCGGATAAAGCCCTTTTTTAAATTTTCCTGGATGTACTCAGACATAGCAAGAGTCTCTGGGGCAGAGAGAGGATAAATTCTGCCCCGGGGTGGAGTAGTGCCCGGGAGGAGGTCAATAGGACAGTCATAAGGCCTGTGAGGAGGTAGAGTCTCAGCTTGTTTTTTGCAAAAAACATCCGCAAAGTCCATATAGGCCTTAGGGAGACCGGTTACAGGGGGAACCACAGGGTCACGGCAAGGAGTACTGCTAACCGGTTTAAGGCAGTCCTTGAAACAAGAGGGACCCCAACTCTTGATCTCCCCTGTGGACCAATCCAGGGTTGGGGAATGGTGTTGAAGCCAGGGTAGTCCAAGGAGAATTTCGGAAGTGCAATTGGAGAGGACCAAAAACTCAATTTTTTCGTGGTGAGGTCCGATGCACATTAGGAGGGGTTCCGTGCGGTAACGCACGGCACAGTCCAATCTTTCATTGTTAACGCAATTGATGTAGAGAGGTCTGGCGAGACTGGTCACTGGGATGTTGAACCTGTTGATGAGAGAGGCCAAAATAAAGTTTCCTGCAGATCCGGAGTCCAAGAAGGCCTTAGTGGAGAAGGAGAAGGTAGAGGCAGATATCCGCACAGGCACAGTAAGACGTGGAGAAGCAGAGTTGACATCAAGGACTGTTTCACCTCTGTGCGGAGTCAGCGTACGTCTTTCCAGGCGGGGAGGACGGATAGGACAATCCTTCAGGAAGTGTTCGGTACCGGCACAGTACAGGCAGAGATTCTCCATGCGGCGTCGTGTCCTCTCTTGAGGTGTCAGGCGAGACCGGTCAACTTGCATAGCCTCCACGGCGGGAGGCACAGGAACGGATTGCAGAGGACCAGAGGAGAGAGGAGCCGGGGAGAAAAAACGCCTCGTGCGAACAAAGTCCATATCCTGGCGGAGCTCCCGACGCCTTTCGGAAAAACGCATGTCAATGCGAGTGGCTAGATGAATGAGTTCATGTAGGTTAGCAGGAATTTCTCGTGCGGCCAGAACATCTTTAATGTTGCTGGATAGGCCTTTTTTAAAGGTCGCGCAGAGGGCCTCATTATTCCAGGAAAGTTCTGAAGCAAGAGTACGGAATTGCACGGCGTACTCGCCAACGGAAGAATTACCCTGGACCAGGTTCAGCAGGGCAGTCTCAGCAGAAGAGGCTCGGGCAGGTTCCTCAAAGACACTTCGAATTTCCGAGAAGAAGGAGTGTACAGAGGCAGTGACGGGGTCATTGCGGTCCCAGAGCGGTGTGGCCCATGACAGAGCTTTTCCAGACAGAAGGCTGACTACGAAAGCCACCTTAGACCTTTCAGTAGGAAACTGGTCCGACATCATCTCCAAGTGCAGGGAACATTGTGAAAGAAAGCCACGGCAAAACTTAGAGTCCCCATCAAATTTATCCGGCAAGGATAGTCGTAGGCCTGAGGCGGCCACTCGCTGCGGAGGAGGTGCAGGAGCTGGCGGAGGAGATGACTGCTGAAGCTGTGGTAGTAGCTGCTGTAGCATCACGGTCAGTTGAGACAGCTGGTGGCCTTCTTGCGCTATCTGTTGTGACTGCTGGGCGACCACCGTGGTGAGGTCGGCGACAACTGGCAGAGGAACTTCAGCGGGATCCATGGCCGGATCTACTGTCACGATGCCGGCTGGCAGGAGGTGGATCCTCTGTGCCAGAGAGGGATTGGCGTGGACCGTGCTAGTGGACCGGTTCTAAGTCACTACTGGTATTCACCAGAGCCCGCCGCAAAGCGGGATGGTCTTGCTGCGGCGGTAGTGACCAGGTCGTATCCACTAGCAACGGCTCAACCTCTCTGACTGCTGAAGATAGGCGCGGTACAAGGGAGTAGACAGAAGCAAGGTCGGACGTAGCAGAAGGTCGGGGCAGGCAGCAAGGATCGTAGTCAGGGGCAACGGCAGGAGGTCTGGAACACAGGCTAGGAACATACAAGGGAACGCTTTTAAGGACATACCTGAGCCCGCACACCAACGCCAAGGTTTCTCAAGTGGTGCGGGACCTAACACTAAACCTTTCTGTGCTGTATGGGCAATACCAGGGGCCAGTGGGCAATTATAGTGGCATTAGTTCCGACTCACAGCCTGCTCCCAGATCACTCCACTGTGGCTAAGCACACATACAATGGGAGGAAGGATATGAGCCGCACCCAAGTAGGCTGATATGTTGCCGGCCTCACAGGTGCACCTAAATGCTGCTTATAATAGTGATTAAGGCACATTAGATTTGGAGTTTATACACCTCCAAGTATAAGATATGAACAACATGAAAAAAAGGTGGTTTCAAATGGCAGGAAATGTTCAACCCCAAATGCAGTTGTGCATTTATGCTGGGGGAGCAGATCCATCCCCCATTGAATGCAATTTTATGCTGGGGGTTGCCCTTAGCAATGGACCCCAAGTGCAGGATCTGCTCCCCCAGCATAAATGCACAACTGCATTTGGGGTTGAGAATTTCCTGCCATTTGAAACTTGGGTGGGGCTCCTAGCCTTCCTCCCTCCTCCCATTGTATGTGTGCTTAGCCACACTGGAGTGAACTTGGAGAAGGCTGTGAGTCGGACCTAATGCCGCTGTAATTGCCCACTGGCCCTGGTATTGCCCATATGGCACAGGTAGGTTTAGTGTTAGGTCCCGTGCCACTTGAGAAACCTTCGCGTTGGTGTGCGGGCTCAGGTTTGTCCTTCATAAAAGGATATACTGGCTAATGTCTCAATTTTAACATCATTTTGAGGGTTAGTCATATGTTACTGTCTACATCTACCACAGTAGTGCACCTAAATTTATGTATCATTCTATTTGTATCAGCCAACCTGCACCTGTAGCCATCGTAGCTAGCTGTTCTCACAGCTTCTTCTATATACACCTAATTCAGCTCTGCTTCGTATGATGCTATCTTAGTGTCAGTTTGCCCCTTCTGTCTGCTTGGACAGCTGCCATTTATGGCACAGTGGATCCACACCCATGGGGCGTTATACCTACTACAAGGAATGGTGGGGCAAATGGTTCCCTGCTCTGCTATATTTTTCAAGTGTATCCTGAACTAAGAATGCAGATACATTTAGGAGTGGTAAGATGCCAGGGGGTCCCACTTCCAGACATGTAGTAGGGGCATTGTTTACTGTATGGTTTAAGTCACCCTGTAGACAGAGATATTGCAGTTCAGTATAAGGAGAAAATGTAGTGTGTGCAGGCAACAGAAATGTTGTGAAAAGTCTTAATCATACACCATCAGAAGACAGAAGAGTAGTCAGAAGCATCAACAGTATCAGAGGATCATATAGCAAAAACAAGTGTTTGGTAGTTATGTAGAAAGCACAGCACGTATTAGAATATAAGGGCATACAGTGGTGAAATCTAACCTTAGTGACCAGGGGGCACGGATGGCCTAGCTACAGTGGGGATCAAAAGTTTGGGCACCCCAGGTAAAAATTTGTATTAATTTGCATAAAGAAGCCAAGGAAAGATGGAAAAATCTCCAAAAGGCATCAAATTACAGATTAGACATTCTTATAATATGTCAACAAAAGTTAGATTTTATTTCCATCATTTACACTTTCAAAATAACAGAAAACAAAAAAATGGTGTCTGCAAAAGTTTGGGCACCCTGCAGAGTTAATATCTTGTACTGCCCCCTTTGGCAAGTATCATAGCTTGTAAACACTTTTTGTAGCCAGCCAAGAGTCTTTCAATTCTTGTTTGAGGTATCTTTGCCCATTCTTCCTTACAAAAGTCTTCCAGTTCTTTGAGATTTCTGGGCTGTCTGTCACGCACTGCTCTTTTAAGGTCTATCCATAGATTTTCAATTATGTTGAGGTCAGGAGATTGTGAAGGCCATGGCAAAACCTTCAGTTTACGCCTCTTGAATTAATCCCCCGTGGATTTCGAGGTGTGTTAGGATCATTATCCATTTGTAGAAGCCATCCTCTCTTTAACTTCAGCCTTTTCACAGATGGCATCAAGTTAGCATCCAAAATTTGCTGAAATTTTATTGAATCCATTTTTTTCTTCTACTCGTGAGATATTCCTTGTGCCACTGGCTGCAATACAACCCCAAAGCATGATTGATATACCCACATGCTTAGCAGTTGGACAGAGGTTCTTTTCATTAAAATCTGTACCCCTTCTTCTCCAAACGTACCTTTGCTCATTCCGGCCAAAAAGTTCAATTTTAACCTCATCGGTCCACAGAACTTGTTTCCAAAATGCATCAGGCTTGTCTATATGTTCATTTGCAAAGTTCAAACGCTGATTTTTGTGGTGAGGACGTAGAAGAGGTTTTCTTCTGATGACTCTTCCATGAAGACCATATTTGTACAAGTATCTCTTTATAAAAGGAATAGTGTACCACAACTCCAGTGTCTGCCAGATCTTTCTGGAGGGATTGTGCAGTCAAACGTGGGTTTTGAATTGTTTTTCTCACAATCCTGCGAGCTGTTCTGTCTGGTATTTTTTCTTGGTCTTCCAGATCTTGCTTTAACTTCCACTGTTCCTGATGACTCCCATTTCTTAATTGTATTCCGAACAGAGGATATTGACATCTGAAAACATTTTGCTATCTTCTTATAGCCTTCTCCAGCTTTGTGAGCATCAACTATTTCAGTTTCAGATTTCTAGACAACTGCTTAGAAGAACCCATGGTGCTGATTGTTGGGGCAAGGTCAGATGAGTCTGGGCATTTAAAACTTTTGAGATTGACATCACCTGGTCTTCCCAGATGATGATTGAGAACAATCCATGACACTGGCAGGTCTCAGCTTTGCAAATGGGGCAGTTCATGCTATCAATTCTGCAGGGTGCCCAAACTTTTGCAGATGACATTTTTTTGTTTTCTGTTATTTTGAAAGTGTAAATGATGGAAATAAAATCTAACTTTTGTTGACATATTATAAGAATGTCTAATCTGTAATTTGATGCCTTTTGGAGATTTTTCCATCTTTCCTTGGCTTCTTTATGCACATTAATACACATTTTTACCTGGGGTGCCCAAACTTTTGATCCCCACTCTACTAATGAGGAAGACCATTTTCTGAGAAAGTCCTTTAGGAGAACAAACTCACTTTTAGAGCCTTTGATAAGCTTTAGTTCTTATATAATAGTGACACCTAAGTGATTCACTTACTTCTTATTTTCACTTCAAAATATATGGAGTAGTTGGAGTTTTCACTTTGTATCAAAAGCTCATATATTCCAGCTTGTCTTTCGGTGGCTCTTACCAGTTCCAAACAAATATGGCTACTGAAATAAAGAAAATGCATTATTTCTGACAATGATTCCAATACAGCACTGTGCTGAGGATAACACGCTGAGTGCTATATTGTAGAGATGTAGAGATGAATGTACATCGTGATAATCTATAAGCAATGAAGATCACAGAAACTAACCAACCCCTACTGGTCTTATCGAAATAATGTTTCTCATCCTTTTTTGTAGTACAAATCCAATTGCATAACCATTTCTAGGTTATTGCAGATCTGAGTCACAAGCCAAAAAATAAAAAATACAGACAATTTGCTCAAAGCACCAACTACTGAAATCCATAGCATGTCTGCCCCCATGTTTCCATGTTATAATCACTATGGTAAATCACCCCTTCCAATGCCCCTTAGAACAGTATATGGCTAAAGGCCTCATATTACGAACTGCAACATATGAACCTGGTCATTGACAGACTGCCCTACCAAATACATTACATGCTGAGGATGATATTAAAGGGGTACTCCGGCCCTAATACATCTTATCCCCTATCCAAAGGGGGACCTGCCACTGGGGACCCCCGCAATTTTGTCTTTGCTCACCCACCTTTGTGAGCTCTCTGCAGCACTGGAGGCTCCGAGTGTGTAGCGTGACAACCACAGGCCCATGGTCGTCACACTACACACTCGGAGCCTCCAGCGCTGCGGAGAGCTCACAAAGGTGGATGAGCAATGACAGATTCCGAGGGTCCCCAGCGGTGGAACCACCACAATCAGACATTCCCCTATCCTTTGGATAAGGGGATAAGATTTATTAGGGCTGGAGTACCCCTTTAACCACAACATTTAAAGAAGAACACCAGTGAAAACTTTTTCTTCAGCCCTTATGCCCGGGCTGCCGGAATAAAAATAATAAACATTAACCTACCTACTGGAACTCCCCCTGGCCCCCATCAATATATCCGTCCTATTTTCCAAACCCCAGTCCTCTCCCATCATTTGGGATCCGACACATAACATTGCGGTTCAGCGAATCGCGGGTGATGTGCCGCCTCGGTCGGTGATATGCTGACCCGCAGTGTCATGTAACAGGCCAGGGACCAGGAAGAAGGCCGGGCCTGGACTGGTTAAATGACACTGGTGCTCAGTGTATCACTGGCCGAGGCGGCACATCACTTGGCTGGCGATGAGCTGAGCCGCAGTGTTACGTGTCGGGCACCAAAAGCCAGAAGAGGACTGGGGCTGTGATATTGGTGGACCTGTGGGATAGGTGGAAAGTAAGTTGATGTTTATTATTTTTGTTCCGAAAGCCCAAAGCCATAAGGGATAAAAAAAAGTTCTCCATTAAGGGGTTAAACTGCTGGGGTCAGACTCCTCACCAACTCAGGCCGTTGCAGCAGAAATCCTGCTTCCGATTGTGTAGGCATTAACAGTTCCCCTGCCTTTAACCCAGAGTTCTGCTTGGGCTAAACTGGCATGGCCTTGTGGCCATTAGCGCGGGCTGAGCTCAGAGAGAACTGTTTATGGATGAAGGGGTTTTCCCATCTCATAAATAGATAATATACAGTATTTGTAGGACATTACATTACTTTACGGTCTTTACTACTTAATGAGATGGGAATAGTCTCTTCAGAGGGGGGTTACGAAATACAGTAGAATCTCCCAATAGCGGACACTCACAGGGAAATAGCACAGAGGAGGATCAAGAGGAAATGATGTGGCACAGGGGGTAATAAAGGGGGGGGGGGATTATTTGGGACAGAAGAAATAAAGTGGCCGGCGGACGTACAGAAGCAGGAGACCACTGTTGAAACATCGGTCTTCTGCTTCTGTGCTGGGGCTTCTGCAGTGGGGTGCAGCGGGGGTCTGGGTCCTTTACTGGGGTATTGGCTGTACCCCCTGACGGCGACCCTGTGTACAAGGTAGGGCCGGCACATAAGACTGGTTGTCCAATATTGGGAGTGTTTCATCCCTTAATGTGAGTGTTTTATCCCTTAATGTGAGTGTTTTGTCCCCTAATGGGAGTATTTTGTCCCCAATTGGGTGTGTCCGTATCCACTATTGGGAATGATTTGTCCCCTGTTGGGAGGTGTCCGCTAAGGGAGATTTCACTGTATAGATCACCTAACAACCATTTACCTTACCTGTTCCTAGAGCCATTCACAACATGAGAGATATTGTTCTTCTTCTGCAACCAGACAAATGTTACCGACTTGCTTATGTTCTGAAGTACATTCAGTTTTATTGATTCAAAAATATTCACTTCCACTGTCAGACCTGCATTGTAAATGTTATGTGACGTCCATGAACAGTTCAGGTTTGTAGCTTTGTTAAAAGAGGAGGAATACTGTAAGATAAAATGTAGTAATAAAAATAATAATCTATTCTATCAAGAATATGAAAATGTATACAGGGTGAGGGTAATTTATGAATAATATAGTACGAGCCCCAGTATAAAACAAGTGCATAGTCTACTCTACCTTCCGCAATATAACTATTGCTGAATAAAGTTACAACAATAATTATTATTATTTTTTAATGCAAAGTTGATTAAAATTATTCTTGGTGATATATAAACTTCACAGTTAGTGTGGGCCATGACAGAAGCCTCCATTGGACTCCTAAGTCTAAAGCTGAGATTTAGATGTTTCCTCAAAACCCAGTGAAAGGACTGACACTGAACATGGATAACTTCGTTTTGTGGAAAGGTGATAAGTTGTCATCTCGGGAAAACCATCTTAAGGTTATGTCTGTAGTAAAGAGGCAGAGAGACCTGGCACAGCTGACTAATGGCTCTCAATGCTGTGGCGGAGTAATGAGACCTATCCGTTCCCGACCGGCGAAGTGCTGTGCTCTACGTGTATGGAAGATAAGTACATTCGTATGTAGCAGGAAAAAGGAGTAACACGTAGCAACTCACCACTTCTGTAGAAACTTGTTTAATAGTGCAGGTTGGCGTACAGCTGACACATAACAACGGGAACGGTGTGCAGGGAGGGCTAGACGTGGCGGGAGGAGCTCGAGACGATGGATCCTATTTCACATCCAGTGAGGCTTCTTCCGGTCCTAGGACCGGAAGAAGCCTCACTGGACGCGAAATAGGATCCAGCGTCTAGAGCTCCCCCCGCCACGTGTAGCCCTCCCTGCACACCGTTCCCGTTGTTATGTGTCAGCTGTACGCCAACCTGCACTATTAAACAAGTTTCTATAGAAGTGGCGAGTTGCTACGTGTCACTCCTTTTTCCTGCTACATCTTAAGGTTATGGTCACACGTTGTTCATCCACAGCATATTGTTTCATGCTGCGGATGCGCCGACAGCATGCAGAATAGCGAGCTCCCTGCTGTGGCTGGGTAGCTCTGTGTGTCTGTTCATAGCGATGGATTTCCCACTTTAGGCACAGTACCTGATTGTAGCAGATGCACAGCACTCTTATATCTCCAGTGCTCCCATAAAGAATACATAGAGTGTGTGCAGACCCCATGCAGCAGGGAGATTTGGTGCCCCACCAGGAGATCACAGGGGCCCCAGCGATCAGACCCCCTGCTAACATATTTCTTACAAAAAGACAATGGACAATGGCTCCTCCAAATGGTATGGGTTGCAACACGGCTAAAACGTAACTTTTA
Organism: Hyla sarda; assembly: GCF_029499605.1. Lineage (NCBI taxonomy): Eukaryota > Metazoa > Chordata > Amphibia > Anura > Hylidae > Hyla > Hyla sarda. The sequence goes on from NC_079190.1 coordinate 54,580,173, forward strand.
CTGTGATAATTAAAATTCCATGGATGTCAACACAAAAATAAAGATAAAAAACGCTACATAACCATAACTTTAATTATGTAGCGTTTTTATCTTTATTTTTGTGTTGACATCCATGGAATTTTAATGATTACAGTAAAAGTAATGTTTTAGCCGTGTTGTTAGCCATACCATTTGGAGGAGCTGGAAGTCCATCATCTTTTTGTTTTCCATTGTCCAGGAGTCGGCCTGCTCCGATCTTTCCGTGCTCTCCAGGAGAAAGCGTCAAAACATGAATCTGCTTCTGGTGCGATGAGCTGATGTATTCCTATTTTTTCTATTTGTTTGTATAACTGGACAGGGGATACATTTTTAAACACTGGAGTACCCCTTAAAAAGTGGTGTGTTCCTGCACAATATGATATTTTCCTATTAGTACTGACTAAGTCAGTGTGTAGGGACAGAGCAATAGAATGGGGAGGTTGGCACTCGGAACCCACGTTATGCTCACAAACAAAATTCTTCCAAATAATATATACAGTATTCTCGCCACTCACGATTTAATGTTGAAGTATTGTTTAAAGAGTACCTGTTACCAAGGAAAATAACATAAATAAACCCACTGTAATTAGGATCATGTTCCTGTCACTTTTATCTGTGTTTGACCAGATAACAGCCCTGATTGGCTGCTCACTTCCCCTGCATTCCTCTCCTTAGGGGGGCTTGTCCATGAGCAAGCTGTGTCAGCTTTCACTTGCTGACTCTGAGTGTTTCTCACAGCATCGGCTGCAGGGACCCAGATAACAGGTGAGAACCTAGATTTTAAGGCCAGAAAGGGAATATTAAATTAGCCTGTATGGGGACATCTAGTGGCTGAAAGTTCAATGGCCAATTATAAGGTAAAAACCAATACTTTTAAAAGACATATAGTAGAGGTAACATATCAATATTTTATGTTGGTGGCAGTGCCTCTTGTGAGTACTGAGATTTTTGTATATACCAGTATACAGTATTCATAAATATCTTAGAGGAATAATAGGAATGACACAATACAGAGCTATAACAAACGATACTCCAGAATTGTTATATTATAAGGGAATGGAACTATTTACTAAAACAGACAGATCAGGAGAGCTGAAAGGTTAGGGGGTTAGATACACGTTATACAATTATATGTGGCACTAAAGAGACAGGTTTCTTAATTCTAAAGGACAGCTATTTTGTATAATTTTTTGGTGCATGCCCTAACAAGCTGGATTTCTGTGAGATACTTTCCAATAGACTGTTGCACAGGGGCGTGGCTGGCTCAAAAAAGGGTGTGGTTTCACAACCCAACCTATTTACTGTTGAATTCACAGAAAATCCTGTAAATAAATGGCGGGAAATTTCCACCTAGAAAAAGCTGGTCAAAAAATGTTCCTGTGAATCCCCATAGTAAATAGGGTGGAATCCTACAAGTCTTAAACAACATTTCACACTAGTAAAAATCCAACACTTAGTAAATGAGGCCCAGTATGTGCAGCCTAGTTCTTCTGCTCCTTAATTCTAGGGATCGATCAGATCCTGGACTCATCTGGACTCACCCCTTCACTCCCATTAGGGCTTGCTTTACCTTTGACATTAAAGGGGTACTCTACTGCCCCAGCATTTGGAACAAAATGTTCCGAACACTGGGTGCGGGCTGCGGGGGTAGCTGGGTGTGGGCTGCCATGCCCCCTCCCATAGACTTGCATAGAGTGGGCGAGGTGTGATGTCACGACCCCCGCAACCAGCACCCAGCATTCGGAACAAATTGTTCAAAACGCTGGGGCAGTGGAGTACCAATTTAAAGAAGCCAAGCAGCGTTGAATATTTTTTATAAATAAAAGCTGAATTTGGTTACCATGAGTAAAAATGGCTTTAGCTATAAACTCCAATAAATATGGTCTTTCAGAAATAGCTGAGGTATAGTTCCTTATAGAAACTTTGGTCATTTGTAAACCCTGCTGTCATGCTATCTCCCGTGTTCAAGTTCCTCAATGGTCTCGGCACTGACGTACTGGTCCTTGTGGTCGTCATAGTTCTGCTTTCGAAATTTCTGTTTTCAGGTATGTCAAGCACTGGAAGTATTCTGCACCTAAACCATATAGGTATTACATGTGTCTGCTCTTTGTGCATATATTATCGGATATGTATCAACTGGTCATATGCCTTTGAAGGTTTAGGATGCAGGGAAAGTGACCATTATTTTCAGAATGGGAACATTAATAAATGCAGGGTTCAGTATATGGCTTTCATCACCTTAGGTTGATACATAAATACTGTAAATAGTCACAGAATAAATAAGATTTTCTAAATTATCAGATTCGTTTGGAGATCATCCAATAACATTATCCTGCATCTTAGCCACATGGGTGACACTAGGTTTAAATGGCCTATAACTATCATTATGTATAATCTTATTTAAAGGGGTACTCCAGGAAAGTATATATATACTAAAAAAAAAAAAAGCTCCAAAGCCAGTACACTGGATATGTTGCCTGTGAACCATCTTGCCTGATATGCATGGCTTCTGTGGTCCCTGTTGTCTTCTCTGGCTGCTTGATATTCTTTGCCATCCCTCCCTCCTTTTTGTCTACATCTCCCAGAAATCATTGCAGCTCTGCTCTGCCAGCTAGCTCACTCTCTGAGAGCGGACCCCACCCTCTTACTCTGTGAAAGATTCAGTGTTTGATTTGCTAAGGCTGGACACACCTCCCAGCTCTCAGCACTAGAGGGAGCATGACTCATCAGTGCAGGGCAAAACCACATGGTCTGTGGCTCTCAGGAGGGTGGGGGCTGCTTTCATAGAAACATTTGGAAAAAGTGGATGGCTGGATGATGTCATTCCCTTCAAAGAGGGGAAACTGCTCTATATAGCTAATGAATGATATTTAGAGAGCTAAATAGGTTGATGAGAGGGAAATGGTGAGCAATGGGTTTAGTTCCCCAGAGTAACCCTTTAGCAGATACGTGTTTTAAATATTTAAGATTGGAGCCCATGATCTTCATGTTGCACAGCAGTGATTCTTGCCATCATGTTGCAAATTGATTATTAATATTTAGACTAAGAGTTATTCTAAAACTTCTTAAAAAGCACTACATTTTCAAAAAAACTTTGCATAATTCAAAGTTAATGTAAGAAGCTTTGTAATATGTATTCAGAGAAAATGCCTCTTCATGATTCAATAGAGACAGAGAGGCTGCAGCTTGTAGTGTTATAGCTCAGCCCAGGGCTTGACTCCCAGCTTACACTGATAAGTGCTGGTCAATAATGTCCTCCATGTTGCAGCTTCTAAGGGTGTGCTATAGATATATAAGGGGGCAGGATACTCTCTTCTGTGTATTCAATTGATGGGAGATATTGTAAAGGCTAGGCTCCACTCACATCACAATTCTGAAAATCAACTGAAAATCTGCTGAAATAAACTGAAATTCAGAGCTAAAGCCTGTAGACTAGAAAAATGGTGAAAATTGCCATACAGAAATCATATAATGGCTCTAAATAGTACATACACATGACAGCGTATCCTTAAAAGTTTCCTGAAACTAGTTTGCTTGAAAGTGTCCCTGCAACTAGAGAAAAATTTTGACAAGTCAAAATGCACTTCACTCCCTGGGTCATTGCGTTTTCCATCTCACTGCATGACACTCACTGCATAGACTTACAATGGAGCTTGTCTTGTGCAGTGAGAAGGAAAAGGCAGCAAGCCAGGGAGTGAATCCCTGTACATTTCTCATGGCTCAAGATTGTTGTTGTTGGGGTTGGGGTTGGGGGGGGGGGGGGGGTCTAAACATCGATCAGAACTTTTGAAATTTCTCTGCAAAATATTTAAAAAAAAATTGTAACTGAAGGGCAACTTAGAGCTGGGCGGCATGACCAAATATGTGTATCACGGTATTTTTGTAACTTATGGCGGTTCCACGGTATATAACGGTATTTCTTTCACCCCATCCCCCCCAAATCATGTGACCCGCGAGCGCTGTTCTGCTCCCCCCCCCAAATCATGTTACCCGCCAGTGCTGTTCTGCTCCTCCCAATTAATTATCAGCCCAGCGGGGTACTACTCACATATGTCACCCGCAAGCAATGCCCACATATGTCCCCCGCAAGCAATGCCGGGCTGCCGGCGCTGGAACTCTATACTGTACGCCAGTGGTCTCCAACCTGCGGACCTCCAGATGTTGCAAAACTACAACTCCCAGCATGCCCGGACAGCCAACGGCTGTCCGGGCATGCTGGGAGTTGTAGTTTTGCAACAGCTGGAGGTCCGCAGGTTGGAGACCACTGCTGTATGCTGTATCCCTATGCCCGGGCTGCAAAAGATAAAGAAAATAAATTTTAACTTCCCTACATCAGCCTCACGCTGTTCCTTGGGACTGGAACGTCGGACAGCCGTCAGCCTATCACCGGCCGGAGCGATGTCCCGCCCTGGACAGTGATAGGCTGAGTCCACTGTCATGTAAGAAGCCGGCCAGCGCTGGCGGGTCACATGATTTGGGGGGGGAGAGCAGAACAGCGCTGGCGGGTCACATATGATTAGTTCCCCGATGTGGGGACAACGCTGCGCTGGGCTGATAATTAATTCATTCCCAAGGGGGAGGGGCCCAACCGGTATTGCGGTATGGGGAAAATTCATATCGTGAAGCCCAAAAATTTCGGTATTCGGTATGAACCGGTATACCGCCCAGCCCTAGGGCCACTTCTAAGAGAATATCTAATCAGAAAATTGCCTATTGTTTATATCAAGTTTTTATGTTAGAAAATATTTTTCTCCAAGATTTTTTGGTGTTTTCTTTCTAATTATCACTCTACTATCTATATTATAAAATAGTCCTAAAATCTTGCAGTTTAAAGTCTGGCCACTAAGCCTAACAATGAGCTAAAACTTACTGTTCTATGGAAACAACTTTTCAGAAGCCTACTTATCACAAACAGTATTACAGTAAAAGGTAACACCAGTATATAGATAATATGGCATCAGGCAATTCACTATAGATGAAGGTCACAGTTCACACACTTTCCCTCCCTGCCTGATGACAGCTGCGCAGGTCACAGAGCATGCCTAGCCGACTTTTGGGCTGAAAGGGAAATTGGGTGCTTTAGTGTTTGATTCTGAACCAAACAGAAGATAATACCAACCTTTAATCCAGATCCAGTGTCCTCGTCCTCTACAGGGTTTCTGAATAAATAGCACTGAAATGGTGAGAGGCTTTGTTTGGTGGCCATAAATAAGCTTAGGAAGATGGCAACTGTAAAGTAAATAAAAAAAAAAAGACTGAATGAATCTCACTAAACAACACCATAACCTGAAGTGACAGCTCACAGGCAACAATAGACTGATTTAATGCACACATCACCCCTGAATACTGTAAAGTACTCATAGGTTTCTATCAAGCAGACTCAGGCCCCAAAAAAGTGTCTGGCATACAATTGTCAACCTTATGTCTAAACAATTTTTTTTTTGAAGGAACTGAAAAGTATAGGGGACTAAGTGTCACTGTGGTTTATGTCCAACTCCAATATTTCAGCCATAGTGAAGAATCTCTAACTAAGACCTCTGGTGGACCCAGCCTAGATTTCCATTTATTTTAATAGCCTGCATGTAGTACTATGTTCGCCCTGCAGTGGCTCCAGGGTAAATATATAGTTGTTCACTTAAAGGGGTACTCCAGTGCTCAGCGTTTGGAACAAACTGTTCCAAACACTGGAGCCGGGAGCCGTCACACCCCCTCCCATAGACTTGCATTGAGGGGGCGGGGCTATGACATGACGCGCTCCCGGCGCAGGCTCCAGCGTTTGGAACAGTTTGTTCCAAACTCTGAGCAGCAGAGTACCCCTTTAAATAGAGAAAACAGACATGGTAGCACATCCACAACATGCACACTGATCTAATGCTTCTCAGCCTCATTAATAAAACTAACAGGTCATTAGTGTACATTATGATCATGAAGTGTAAGCCCACTAGCCATGTCACGGCCACTTGTAAGTAGCGGGTCCCTAACATCCCTAGCATAAAATGGAGTAGCACTGATCGGCGACCACCACCGCCGCAACACCAGTGCCCACAGGGTGAATGACCCACTGGCAGAGCAGCCCCAATGCCACTCAAACCAGTCCCAGGGCCGTACCTCCCCACAGACACGGCGCCGCGTCAGCAGTGGACGCCACACAGCACCAAACCAGTGTGAACAAGGTGTAAAAGCTCACTCACCATGTCAGGGAGATAGAAAACACAATGTGAATTCAAATGGAGAATTGTTTTTACTTGGTCTGCACTCTGCCCCTCCCCCTCAGCCCAGGCATATATAACTTAGCAGGAAGCTGCACAGGGCCCTTTCCTTTCTGGCAGCCTCCCAGTCTCTGACTGGGAGCACATGGTAACTGAGCTTTTACACCTTGTTCACACGGGTGTGGTGCTGTGCGGCGTCCATTGCTGCAGCGGCGCTGTGCCTGTGGGGCGATGCAGCCCTGGGACTGGTTTGAGTGGCATTGGGGCTTCTCAGCCAGTGGGTCGTTCCTACTGTGCGCACTGGTGTTGCGGCGGTGGTGGTCACCGCACAGTGCTACTCCATTTTATGCTAGAGATGTTAAGGACCCACTACTTACAGGAGGCCGTGACTTGGCGGTTTACACATCATGTTCATAAAGTACACTAATGACCTGTTAATTTAATAAATGTTGCTAAGAAGCATTAGATCAAGGTTCATGTGTGACCATGTCTGTTTTCTCTATTTGAATTCATATAGTTGTTTACAGTTTCCCCAGTGAAAACTGCTGATCACAAAGAGTGTCTGTGACAGAAACCAAGGAAATCCTCTGGGGTTGGAAGAGGGCAATGGCTTGATAACAGAAAGTGTAGTTGTCTTAGTGCTCTTGTTATTAAAGGAGAACTATCGCACAGGACAACTTCTCCCCTATCCAAAGAATAGGGGATAAGTGCCTGATTGCAGGGGGTTTGACTGATGGGACCAGCTGCAACCTCCTGCACGGGACCCCGACTCTCCCCGGGAATGGGGCATGTTGACCCCCGCACAAAGCAGCGGCCAACACGCCCCCTCCATGTATCTCTTTGGAAGAGCTGGAGATACAGTGTTCGGCTATCTCCAGCTCCCCCATAGAAATACATTGGGGGGGGCATGTCTGCTAACAGTTCGTGCGGGAGTCGACACACTCTGTTCCCATGGAGAGCCGGGGTCTCAGCAGGAGATTGCAGGGGGTTCCTTCGAATAGGGGATACATTTTTCTGTACAATACTTCTCCTTTAAAGGGTAGCTCCCACCATCCTATTTTTTTTTTGATAGCCCGTTCCCCCCCGCTACGGCACTAGCCCGTTCCCTCCTCCCCCCGCCCCGCATACCCCGTTCCCTCATTAACTTGCAATTACTGCAGAGTCCGGCAGCGGGCGTGCAGGGACAGCGGCGGCAACGAAGCGGCGATGTGCGGGAGGAGTGGCCTCCCAGCCAGTGGCCGGGGAGCCAATGCACTCGCTCCCGCCTGTCTGATTGACAGGCAGGGAGCGAGTGCAGCCTAACTGAAAAAGGACTGATTGCCACTCCAAAATCAGTCCTTTTTCAGTAGCCGATTTTAAATGTAAATTAAACCTTTTTAATGAAAAAAATAAAAATAAAAGTATATTAGAGATATGTTGTAGTACATAAGTACTACAACATATCAAAAAATAAAGTTGGTGACAGTGCCCATTTAAGCACAATTTTTTTATCCATTTTACAGTTTATGACACATTAGAATGATAGTGGGAAGTGACTTTGTAGACTTGAGTCATTGTTATTATTTCACAGTTATCATCTCAGTTGTAGCAGAACTTTTATTTTCCGAATATAGCGAACATTTTCAGTATATGCATCGTAAATCAGGCATAACCATGAATGCTGGGGGACTTCCTGTCAGGAAGTATTTTAGAGAGGCTCCTTTAACAGTCTGTGCCCCATGCTGTCCTCCAGCAGTTCATCTTTCCTGTTCAGATAATACTAGCTGTTTCCTGTAGAAGAGTCGCTGCATGGCACAGGCAAGAAGGAAATGATGCCAAGCAACCTGCCGTCTACCTCCGCTCCGTGTTCCAAACACAGTCTACATGACATGTAATCATAAAATCACATACTCCAGTAATATCATAAAAATACTGTATAATAACAAATATGTGATGGTATCTGTAGTCTGGCATTTACCATAAAAGCATGTTACTATATATTTTTGATGGTGTAGTCAATACGTGCAGATGAATGGTTATTTCCTACATGAAATTATGGATGACGCATTAGTTACCAGATGAGTTTACAAGGCAATGGTCCAGAAACATATGGGTCATCGCTAAGCAACTGATTTTGTCGACAGTAGTTGACATCTCCAAAACTTCCCACCCCTGTGGTTGTATTGCTCACTATACTGGAAAAAATGGAGCTATGTATTCATACGCTCCACCAGTCGGATAGGCTGGAACTCTTAGCAATTTGGCATTACTTATAAATGTCCCAAATGTTAGATGCCCAGAAGATCTTCCCATGGTCAGACAAGCGATGACTTGAATGTTGCACCATGTATACATCAAAGCAAGCTACAATGGAAAGATGACGTTTTAGCATTTTAAAAAGCTTGTAAAAAAAATAAAAAATAAAACGAACATGCATTTCAAGAGTTTAAATTATGCTTCAGTTTTTGGTGTTTTCTTACTTATTAACATTTAGTACAGTTTTTTTTTTAATATTTCTGCATTTTTTAAGCCTATGAGAAAACACTAGAAAAAAATACTATGCATAAAGCATGTTTTCTTTATAAAAAAAAACAAAACAACACCTCTCATTCTAAAAATGCCAATAACCAATAACATACTAAAGGGATTACAATTCAAAGCTTAGATGATAAATGTATGATCACTGGAGTCTGACTTCCAGGTTGCCCAGCGATCTTAAAGATTACCTGTCATATCCCACAAAAAAGAAAATAAATGTTATATATGATTAAGTACCTAATCCTGATCACATACCTAAAATTTTTTTAGTCTACCACCTATATTTGTCTCACAAATACCATCTATCTGTTGTTCACTTGCTTTGTCATGCTGTCCCTCACACTGTATTACTTCCTGAGTCTGCTGTGCTGTGCTGTGCTGGATCTCTTTATCCAATGACTTAAGGCTGCTCTGTAACCCTCTCCTCTCTGTTTTCATGCTGCAGTCTGACAAGACAGGGGAGCACAGAAGAGTGCTAGCCCCACTCTCTTCATAGAATTTGTTCCAGCCTGTACTTCAGCTTGGACAAAGATGATGCTGCAGCCAGATTATGTTCTGGATATGACAGTGCCCATTTAAGAATAGAGGTCCCTTTTTTTAATGGATCTGCAGTGCTCCAGCATGAATGCTGCCCAATTCAATGTGACTGAGAGGGGTTGCCCTTGGAAGTGAAAGGAGCGGCATTCACACAAGGACACTCTTACCTCTGAACCCCACCTTCCAAGATGAAGTGGTCTCAGCAGTGATAGCCCTCTCAGGCAATCACCAGCCCCAGTGATGTCCCCCTAAGGGTCCGTTCACATGAGCAGATCCCCAGAGCGTATTATGCTGCGGATCCACCGCTGAAGGACTGCTGAATGCTGCTTTAACAGGTGCCTGCTCAGAGTGGCAATACACTGCTACGAGCAGACACACTGCGATGTGCGAGTTGCTGTGCACATGTGCAGTATACTCGCACATCGCGGCAGCTATCAGCCTAGCTCCTAGAGCAGGGGGAGCGGCTGCGATGTGTACGAGTACACCGCGCACACGCAGCAACTCACACATCGCTTTAGTGTGTCTGCTTGTAGAGGAGTATTGCCGCTCCAAGCAGGCACCTGTAAAGGCAGCATACAGAGGTCCTTCAGCGGATCTGCAGCGTAATACGCACTGGGGATCCGCTCGTGTGAACGTACCCTTATACCCCTTTAATAAATGAAGGCCATTATAAAATATTGACTTGATTTCCATTTCTCTTCTGTTCATTCACTTTGTATTTTATTAATTAATAAAAAACAAACTTGTTAGGGACTGACCGGGGGACAGGGAGAGTAAGCCCTAAACTGACCCTAAAACAGCTCTCTCTGCCTATTTGCCCACTCACCCTAAATGGTGAGTCGACAACTGGGCACCGGTCCCTCCCTGAACTAAAGTGCTGGGGCCTAATAAAAACACATACTAATAAATAGTCAGTCACCAACCAGAAAACTAACAGGAAAATACAACTCTATAGTATATAAGTTCAGAGGACACAGATCAGTGAGCAGCACATAGGACACCATCAGCGGACATGATCATCAGATCGTCAGACATGAACAGAGAACTCTATAGATCTGTGGTCATGAACAGAGGTCACTATAGATAAGTAGACATGTACAAAACTCAAGAGATCAGAATACAAGAACTACTAACAAATAGAGTTCAAAACACCAGACAGGAAAGCGGCTTAGTCAACAGACTTCAAGAACAGACAGGAATATAGCATAATCCCCCAGAACGCCCAATAGACTCCAAGTCCATGGACCAGGAACAGGGATCTAAAGCTAAAAAGGAATTATCGCTTTCCCCCAGATGCCTCCAGTAGAAACAGGAATGTCTTGATACTAGAACGTAATCTCCCAGAGTCCACCTTGGAGCACGGAGATATCTTGTACTAATACTCAATTCCTCGGATTCCCCATGGACAGGTAACAGGGATATCTAGATACACAGGATATAATATAGAACACTGTTCACACTGAACAAGACAGAAATCAGATGAGTCTAAGCAGACTCCAAAGAATATAAATATAGGGCACTGTTCACACTGGACACACAAACTGGACAGTCCACTATAGGAATAACCATTTATAATAAATCCAAATAGACTGCTGATGAGTGGCACACACACCACAATGTGGTCAGGATGCTGGCCCAGCAGGAAAACAGAAATATAAAACACAGAACTTCACATAAACCGATACATGAGAATATACAGTGTGAACAGACATATAACAGAAAGGATATACAAATCCTAAAACCGACTAAACACAGTTTACAATCTACTAACAGCATGCCAGAACATGGCTAAAACCTGAAACTACAAAATGCATGCTAAAACAGATATAGTAGATATAAAAGCTCAAACAAAGAGTGTTTCACCCAGCTTCCATTAGCCACATGGCAGTAGCAAGTTAGCAGCAAGACATCAGGAGGTCAAGATCTCAATAACCAGCAACTAGCCTGGGCTGACATAAAATAGGCACACCCAAAAAGCTATTGGCTAACAGAGCCTGGGCTGACGCAGCCAGAGACATTTAACTCTTCCCTAACCAGGGAAGATAAAACTGTTCACACACAAGCAATGCAATAGCTGTGTGTGAACACAGACCACTACAGACATGACAAAACTATCAAGACCTCAATTTTTGAAAGCATTCTTACTTTGTGGAATTGGTTTCACACCTGCTTAAAAGTTTTGCACAGTACTGAAACACTGCCATGGCATCAGTTAGGTGTAAGTACAGTACGGGGCTGAGAGTGTGAAAGGACTGACCTAGGCCTAAAGCTGGCCAGATGTTTTAGATAGCTGTCTGCCATTAGCTATCACTCCCCACCAACCCACACATGCTCGGCTTAGCAGAGTATACGTTTCCTATTAGGTAAAAAGAAGAAAACCACTGCCAGACATGTCTGAAGGAGACTAATCCTACTGAAAACGGAAGGATCAAGCACGTTGAAATCCACAATTCTAAAAATAAAGAAGAAAAAAAAACACTCCAAGATGGCGCACACCAAATAATAAATAATACAATACTTTATTAGTTACACATAATACACAATACACGGAAAATCCTCTAAAATCAATTAAAATATGCCCATAAAAGGCAAAAAACTCCACATGGGGTGGGGGCCATGGATCCCACCCTCCTCGGCGCTAAAACTCCAATACTGTGTGTACAGCTCTCCCCAATAAACTGGCTGTTTAGTATGCAGTCCTATGTAACTATCCTATCCTGTCCCATCCAACTCCTGCCAAGTAGAAGCCAGTCACAGTTAAATAATGATACTAATGATATACGACCTCACAATTGCAGGGGGTCACAAAATAGTAGACATCAGATCAGTATGGGGGGTTCAAAAAGTTCACTAGTAGGTGTGCGCTCTACGTGTTCTTTCACCCTTCCTCAGGACTTGTGCACGTTGAAATCCAACATGGTTCTCGGCTGCGGCACTCCAGATATCTGGTGCACGGAGCGAACTTCGCTCCATGCCTGGTGATGCCGGGCGGAGGCTCGTAACATCACGGCCACACCCCGCTCATGACGACACAGCCATGCCCCCTCAATGCAAGTCTATGAGCCTCCGGCACTGGACCCGACGCTCTAAACAAACACTGGGTGCAGCAGTGAGGGGGTCCCCAGGGGCGGGTCTCCCGCGATCAGACACCTTATCCCTATCCTTTGAATAGGGGATAAGATGTCTAGGGGAGGAGTACCCCTTTAAATACTTATGAATTATGAATAAAAACTGAATGTTAGTTTCTTTTGCACTAACCTGACTTTATTATGTTACTTCAGCACACATAAAAGTATATGAAGAGGAAGTTCAGGAGCTGAGCATTATCTAATTCATGGAAGTGATACGATGGCGGTATGACATGTCCCTCATGTCTGCAATACCTGTGGTCGTCATAAAATAGTACATAGGAAGGTGAGCTATTTTGCATCTCAATGAAAGTAGAACAAACACACTTGTATATAACCAGTAAAAAGGAACTGAAAGAGTGAATGAACTTCCTTAAGACCAATATAGAGCATATTTACTGCCAGACTGAACTGAGACGGGAAGGAAATATGGAGTTCTGTTCGGGTCTTAGATGTAAATCACTTTACAGAAACAACATATAATGTCATTTTGTCAGAAACATGGACAAAAATAATTGTGGCCACTTGGAGTTAAAAAAAATACAATGTATAGATAATAACAAAGAATATGTCATGTCACCATAAAATGTGTAAATGGAAATAGTAATGGGGAGCGATAGACTTTCCAGTTCTATTTATAGATGATAAAGTATATAATGTAGAATCTCCCAATAGCGGACACTCACGGGGAATAAAAAAGTGCCCACTTTTGGGAGATGTCCCCTATTGGGGATAAAAGGCTTAAACATCTTTCTAAATGACCGAATACTATACTGTACTCACTCCAGAGTGTAATTACCTACATAACATAATAAAAATCTAAATATATATAAATATTTTTGCACCGTAATAAGGCTTTGAAAAATATCTCAACAATATAATTCATTAGGAAAAGTAATTCATGCCAAATCATTTCCCCATTCCAAATCATTGGGGGAGGGAGATGATTTGGCACAAGGGGTGTTATGGGGCTGCTACAGGGGGGTTCAGAAGGGGTCAGGGCCCCCTGGGAACCTGAGCAACTTACTGGGGTATTGGCTGTACCCCATCTGATGGCGGCCCTGTGTACAAAGTAGGGAGGCACATAAGCCTGGTTGTCCCCTATTGGGAGTGTTTTGGTCCCTATTGGGAGTGTTTTGGCCCCTTTTGTCCCCTTTTGGATGTGTTCATGACTGCTATTGGGAATGTCCCCTATTCGGAGGGTGCAAATACATTAAGTCCTATGGGACTCTGCCGGGGAATTAAAAACTGTCCGCTATTTGGAGGTGTCCCCTATTGGGAGGTGTCCACTAAGGGAGATTTCACTGTACCAATCAGCTACTGTATAACATTAAAGAGGTTGTCTGGACCCATCAAATATTGAGTGTAAAGGGTCAAATTGGCAAAAAAAAAATGAAAGAAAAGTTATACTCACCTTCCCCGTTTCCCACTACATGTATTACAGTGGTGCCCAGTCCTGGGTAAGCTGTGCCTCCTGCTTTTATTTTAACATCCAGAAAAATACTGGCTCAGCCAATCACTGGCCATATCTGTGACCTGCCTTGGCGTAAAAATGTGAAATGCACCTCCTGTCAGTGGCTCTGGCCAGAGGCGTAACCTGTAGCTTCTGGGCCCTAATGCAAAATCTTCAACAGGGCCCCATGTGCCATTTATGAAGCTGGTGTTTTTCTTACTGGACAGAAGTGCCTTTGGGCCCCCTTAGGCACCAGGGCCCCAATGTGACTGCTACCTCTGAACCTTATATAGTTATACCCCTGGCTTTGGCTGTTGTACCTCTCCCATGCTTTGCACTGCAGCTTTGTGCACTGACTAGAGGTCCAGTGGGTAGTATAGGGATGATAGGAGTAGTAGTGTAGTAAAGGTCACCAGTTTAGGCTGGGTTCACATATGTCCGGCATAGGTGAACTAGATCTGGACGCAAATTATGCCACAACTGATGACAAGTTGTCATCAGCTGTATGGCATCCGGCACCCATTGTTTCTGGATGGCGGACAGGGGAACGCAGAAATCTGCGTTCCCCTGTCTGGTGCTGTCAGGTGCATCCGGTGTCAAAATTGAGACACTGCATGATTGTGAACTGTCCCATTCAAATGAATCGGATCAGTTCTAGCATCAGTTTCCCTCTGGTGCCGGACGTCTCATATACGTTAACCCAGGCTTAGTTGTCACTGTGGAAAACGTGCCTCCAATGAATGTTTTACACTTCTCAAAATCAGCTCAACGTAAGGGAATGTGCAGATGTTTGTAGTATTTTCCCCTGGGGCACACCCTAAACAATATGTCTGGAGCCAGGAAAGTGGGGTTCCCTTGATGTTCAAAGTGAAGAAAGTCCGCCAGACACAGAAATGGGAAAAAATGTAACACTATTTTACTGGATGAACTTGGCACAGTTACTTATAATAATAATAGTTCTATAGCTGGAATGAGGAGGCACCCCTTTAGTAAAGTGTAGTAAATGTGCCTGGGCATTTGGACATTCCCATGGTCCATTTCCTCCTCTAGCCTGCAGTGTACGTACTTGTCCTGAATAACCTCCCAGGTCAGATTGCAGAAAACTAGGCGACCAAGAGACTTCACTCATGGGGGGACATTTATCAATGTTGGTGTATATGTTAAAGCTTTTTCTGCACTTTTTCCTGGTGTGTAAGTCTTGCACAATTGCGTTACATTTACCATGTTTACATAAATTTTATATAATAAAATTACCGGAAGATTCTAATTATTCCCTCAGTCCTATATGCTGGAGTCCTAAACACTCAGAGCTGCCAGCCTGCTTTGTTCACAGCCAAACAGGCTGTGAACAAAGCAGGCTGGCAGCTCTGAGTGTTCTCCTTTGTGAACAAAGCAGACTGGCAGCTCGTAGTGTTTAGGACTCCAGCATGAGTCTGAAATGCTTGCTGCCAGGACTGGTAGGGAGACCCCTAGTGGTCATTTCTTCAAAGTGGAAAATTAAATAGAAAGAAGCATTTTTTTTAATAACATGCAATTGTAAAGTTATTCTGCATACATTAATCTATAATATATCAAAAGTTTTTTTTTGATGAGAGGTACCCTTTAATAACAAGCAATTAGCCAAGGAGCTGGACACTACTTCTTCCTTAACTTTTTTTTAAATCAACTGGTGCCAGAAAGTTAAACAGATTTGTAAATTACTTAAAAAGTCTTAATCCTTCTAGTACTTATTATCTGCTGAAACTACAGAGGAAATTATTTTCTGTTTGGAACACAGAGCTCTCTGCTGACATCACAAGCACAGGGCTCTCTGCTGACATCTATGTCCATTTTAGGAACTGTCCAAAGCAGCATATGTTTTCTATGGGGATTTTCTTCTACTCTGGACAGTTCCTAAAATGGACAGAGATGTCAGCAGAGAGCAATGTGGTCGTGATGTCAGCAGAGAGCTCTGTGTTCCAAAAAGAAAAGAATTTCCTCTGTAGTATTCCGCAGCTAATAAGTACTAGAAGGATTAAGATTTGTTAATAGAAGTAATTTACAAATCTGTTTAACTTTCTGGCACCAGTTGAATAATAAAAAAAAAGGTTTACACCGGAGTACCCCTTTAAAGGGGACTTCACTGGCCAGTGTCCGGAACTAAATGTTTCGAATGCTGTTTTCGGGCTGCGGGGGTGGGCCATGCCCCTCTTTGATGTCAAGACTATGCCCACTTAATGCAAGTCTATGGGAGGGGCGTGACGTTGCAAAAGCAGAATAACGTGATGAAAGTGCAAAAGCAGAAAAACGCCCAGTCCTTAAAGGGTTTAAAAAAAATAGTTTTCCATCGAAGTACCCCTTTAACACAGGGGTGATAGCCTCTGAAACATTGTAAGCATGACAAAGCACCAGTTATTCTATCTGTGGACAGCTGGTTTTGGCGTCCGAAGATTAAAGATTAACTGCAATCTCATCTGAATTTGTATTTTGTAAACTGCCACTATATCAAGTCTGAAACAATAAATTAAGAATTTTGGCAACCTAAGCCTTTCTTTGTGAGTGTGTATCATTCTTGGATGTTGGACTGATTGGGAGGTTTGGCGCATAGAAGGCCTCCAACTTTCACGCTAAGCCCCAGTTATTCATCAGTTACGTCCTTCTGTATGTGTATGATGTATAGCAAACACATATTTACCAGTAAGTCATAGCATAATACCATGTTTTACTGTATTATCGATTTTAGTCATGCATAGGAATACACAATGCAATGCAAAAGTAATTACACTGCAGTTATTTGACAACCAACCTGTTCCTTGTAGCAGGACTCTGTACTGGGACACTGCGTCTTGTGACTGCACTAGGACAGACTGACCAGGAAATCAGAGCATGTTAAGTTATTATCCCTTACAGTAAAGACAGAACAACAAAAAATAAGGAACAAACTCACCGGTGAGAAAAAAAAAGTAGATTATTAATTGGTATATGGTGGCATTTTGGAGGTGGTCTTAGTACATTTTTTTTAGTACACAAATGTGTTTTTGTGAAAACTGCAGATTAACTTTCATTGTTCACTGTGCAGACGGTTACTTGTATCTGCAGGAGGAGAATAACACACCAAGCTGTTTGTGGTTAGTGCCACTGCTGTCTATTAATAAGTGCACTATTAAAAGTAGAATTCTGTGATGCACATCTCATGTGACATAGCAGGTTCCTGCAAGCTCATGTTGGCCCCTTCCCCATGGGCATTGTGAACCATTTCCTATATCTCTCTCAACATTATTGGGTGAATAACCAGCTTAAAGGGTTACTCTGGCCCTAATGCATCTTATCTCCTATCCAAAGGATAGGGGATAAGATGTCTGATAGCGGGGGTCCCGCCGCTGGGGACCCCCACAATCTGTCATTCCGCACCCATCTTTGTGAGCTATCCGCAGCGCTGGAGGCTCCAAGTGTGAAGCGTGACGACCACGGGGCCAGATTATCGTGACGTCACGATTCCACCCCCGTGTGATGTCACGCCCCGCCCTAAGTCTATGGGAGGGGGCGTGACCATGCATATAGTGGGGCAAAAAGTATTTAGTCAGCCACCAATTGTGCAAGTTCTCCCACTTAAAAAGATGAGAGGCCTGTAATTTTCATTGTAGGTATACCTATGAGAGACAGAATGAGAAAAAAAATCCATAAAATCACATTGTCTGATTTTTAAAGAATTTATTTTCAAATGATGGTGGAAAATAATTATTTGGTCAATAACAAAAGTTCATCTCAATACTTTATTATATACCCTTTGTTGGCATGTATATATTTTCTAACATTTTTATTATTTTTTAATAAAGTGTGTGTGTTTCACTTTTCTCTCTCTATTTTATTTTTTTTTACATTTTTTAGGTAGTACTACTACTCCCAGCATGGAACAGACTGTTCCATGATGGGAGTAGTAGTACCTGTAGTAATAGACATATCGCCCCAGGTCTCAGCCCTGACACCCGATGCGATCGTCCATTATATAGCAGAGATGCACCTGTATACAGCGCTCACATCTCTGCACTATACTCCGGCCAGTGATGTAAATAGAACATTGCTCATTCATATTTCCCACCCAGAGTGGTGATTGGTCGGATGGTTGCAGCCAATCACATCTCTGAGGGAAATATCAATGTGTGAGTGGCCGGAGTACAGAGCAGAGATGCGAGCGCTGTATACAGTCGTTCCATCTCTGCTATAGACAGGACGATCACAGCGGCTGTCAGTAGTGACATCGACTGTGATGTGTCCTTAACTGCAGGCACTACTTCTCCCAACATGGAGCACACTCTGCTCCATGCTGGGAGCTGTAGTATCTGCATTAATAGACAGATCGCAGCGAGTGTAACTTCTGACAGATGATGCGATCTGTTTATTAATGCAGGTACTACAGCTCCCAGCATTGAGCAGAGTGTGCTCCATGTTGGGAGTAGTAGTACCTGCAGTTAAGGAAAGATCACAGCGGGTATCACTACTGACACCTGCTGTGATCCCCCTGTATAATGTATAGACGAGGCCGGCCACTCTTCTATGGTCACCTGCACTGCCGTATATATACAAATTCCGATTTCTCACAGAGAGCTGTGATTGGCTGGAACCATCTGGCCAATCACAGCTCTGCGGGAAATATGAATATGTGTATATATACGTCAGGGCAGGGGACCATAGAAGAGCGTCTGACCGCATCTATACATTATACAGGAGGATCGCAATGGGCGATCTGTCAATTAGTACAGGTACTACTACTCCCATCATGGACTATCGCATCGGGTGTCAGGACTGAGACCCGGGGCGATATGTCTATTACTACAGGTACTATTACTCCCATCATGGAACAGTCTGTTCCATGCTGGGAGTAGTAGTACTACCAACAAAAAAGAAAGGAAATAAAGAGAAAAACACACACTACATTTTTATTATTGTCGGCCACATTTTTAGGTCCCCGACCGCTAACACATAAATTGATCCCTGTTTAAAAATTTATAAAAATGTTGTCATAAAAAGATTTCATTAGATACAATTTTTTCCTTCACTACTGTATCTTTTTTATTTTTATTTTTTAATGGTACCCTACGAAATTTTATTAAAAAAGGTATTTCCATCACTTTTCGGATCGCTAAAGTCCAAAAAAATAATAAAAACCCACATATCGTTCTTATAAACTTAGACTTATAGACTTCTATGGGAGAAAAATGCCACGATTTTGACAAAAAAAACGCCAGTGCCTCAACATGCTGTGATTACCAAAGATTTCAAAAACGCAAAAAAAGAGTGAAAAAAATGCCAAAAGGATTTAGAAAAACGCCAAAGTGAAAAACGCCAAGTGGAATAAGAATTTTGCAATTTCTCATTGATTTACAGCTAACATCTGGCCGCAGCATTTTTTGGCCTAAGGGACATTGACTAGTGACAACAAATCTACATTCTAAAGGGACAGCGACTAGTGACAAAATATTTCTTCTCCTGAAAGTTGAATGCCCAAGAACCATACAACATTCCTGCATTCCAAAGTATTGTACTCATCTGTCTTAGGAGTAAAGTTTACAGTAGTTTTTGGAAACCCCGATCATAGGAGTCTTTTTCCTGGGCTTGGCGTAATAGGAACAGCTTAATTAAGAAATGTGTCTGTTGGGATCTACAGAGGAACACAGGGTTGCACCACTGAAGCCACATGACATATATGAGGGACTACTACCCTCATCATAAACCCTCACTAAGACTACTCACTCTCCCTTATGGCGTCACTAATAAAGGAACCAAACTGTTAGATCTCCACAGATACTTGGCTAAACATGAGCTTTGTAGATTCTATATTCTGCCACTAAACACAAACACAACATCTTCCTTAACAGAAACCCGTCTTGAAATAGTCTACCCACTGATCTGGTGATCGTCTGTCACCGCTGGAAGAATCTATGCCTTCTCAAGAAATTTGACTTTCGGTCTCCTTCACTGCGACTATTGCGCATGGCCACTTCCAAGGTACCCTGGGAAGTGGCAAGCAGCGCTACTTTAAAGGGGTACTCTGGTGGAAACATTTTTTTTTTATCAACTAGTTCCAGAAATTAAAACAGATTTGTGAATTACATCTATTAAAAATCTTAACCCTTCCAGTACTTATCAGCTGCTGTATGCTCCACATTTTTTGTCTGAACAAAGTGCTCCCATAGTGATTCCCATAGCAAACCTCTCCTGCTCTGGACAGTTCCTGACATGGACAGAGGTATCAGCAGAGAGCACTGTGGTCAGACAGAAAGGAAATTCAAAAAGAAAAGAACTTCCTGTGGAGCATTCAGCAGCGTATAAGGAAGGTATTGGAAGGATTTAACCCCTTAACGACAAAGGACGTATATTTACGTCCTCCGCCGTCTCCCGCGATATGGGGTCGGTCCCGGCGGCCATCAACGGCTGGGACCCGCGGCTAATACAGGACATCACCGATCGCGGTGATGCCCTGTATTAACCCTTCAGACGCGGCGATCAAAGCTGACCGCCGCGTCTGAAGGGAAAGTATCTCGGCTGCTCAGTCGGGCTGTTCGGGATCGCCGCGGTGAAATCGTGGCATCCCGAACAGCTTACAGGACACCGGGAGGGACCTTACCTGCCTCCTCGGTGTCCAATCGGCGAATGACTGCTCCGTGCCTGAGATCCAGCCAGGAGCAGTCAAGCGCCGATAACACTGATCACAGGCGTGTTAATACATGCCAGTGATCTGTGTAAGAGATCAGTGTGTGCAGTGTTATAGGTCCCTATGTGACTATAACACTGCAAAAAAAAGTTTAAAAAAAGTGTTAATAAAGATCATTTAACCCCTAATAAAAGTTTGCATCACCCCCTTTTTCCATAAAAAAAATAACAGTGTAAATAAAAATAAACATATGTGGTATCGCCGCGTGCGGAAATGTCCGACCTATAAAAATATATCGTTAATTAAACTGCACGGTCAATGGCGTACGCACAAAAAATCGTACTGATAAAACTTCACATCACGGCGCAAGAAATGAGCCCTCATACCGCCCTGTACATGGAAAAATAAAAAAGTTATAGGGGTCAGAAGATGACATTTTTAAACATATTCATTTTCCTGCATGTAGTTTTGATTTTTTTCAGAAGTACGACAAAATTAAACCTATATAAGTAGGGTATCATTTTAACCGTATGGACCTACAGAATAATGATAAAGTGTCATTTTTACCGAAATATGCACTGCATAGAAACAAAACAAATTTACAAAATGGCATTTTTTCTTCGATTTTGTCGCACAATTATTATTTTTTTCCATTTTGCCGTGGATTTTTGGGTAAAATGACTAATGTCACTGCAAAGTAGAATTGGTGACGCAAAAAATAAGCAATAATATGGATTTTTAGGGGGAAAATTGAACAGGTTATGATTTTTAAAAGGTAAGGAGGAAAGATCGAAAATGCAAAAACTGAAAAACCCTGTGTCCTTAAGGGGTTAATAGAAGTAATTTACAAATCTGTTTAACTTTCTGGCACAAGTTGATATACAAAAATAAAAAAATAAACATTTTCCATCGGAGTACCCTATTAAAGCCGCAGCCACAGGAGACCTGAACTGAAATCTTTCTGCTCCCAAGAGAGCTTTCACAGTGGAGGAAGATCAGTATGCATAAGAAGGGCATTAACTATTAGGATGCCGGTTGGATGTCACGGCGCATTCGGGGTTGGGGAACATCACGAGTGCAACAAGCCAGGTAATTTGCATAAACACAGAAATGGCCATAATGGAGGAATGGAATCAGTAATTGGAAAATGGTGAAGACCGTTGTCATCAACGTCACCCACATTACAAGCCTATACCAGCAGGTTATTGTGGGTGATGCTGATGACAGGTTCCCTTTAATCAATAAATAATAATATAATAATTATAGCTAAATAGCTGAAATCTGTAACATCAAATCTGCAGCATATACAGTGCCTGTGAACATAGCCTAAACCAGCTGATCAACAGGGATTTCAGGAAATAGATCCCAGCTGATTTAATATTGATAGCCTATTTGGAGAATAGGCCATCAGTTTTACAAAGCTGGATAACCCCTTTAAAGGGGTTGCACGACACCACTCCTGTCCTCAGGTTGTGTGTGGTATTACAACTTGACTCCATTTACTTCAATGGAACTGAGCTGCAATACCACACACAACCTGAGGACATTGGTGGTGCTCTTTTTTTTTTTTTTTTAAAGAAATCAGCTCTGTCTTTCTAATCCTGGATAGCCCCTTTAACAGTTGCCACTGAGCTGCAATACCACACACAACCTGAGGACAGGAGTGGTGCTCTTTTTAAAAGAAATCAGCTCTGTCTTTCTAATCCTGCGACTTCCCCAGTACATGTATAGCTCACACACACATATACAGTGTATACTTAGCTTCATTACAGGGCTTCATGATATGGTCTTAGGCAGCAGATCCAGAAGGAAAATTAATCATCCACGAGCCCATAGATCTGTGATACAGTGTTATGCGATGGCCAAGAGCTGTTAGCGGTCCAAGGTGCGGTGCTGAGAATAAAGGGGCCTCCCATATATTATTAATAAGGCATTCCGCAGCCTATCAGGTATGTGTCTCCCTTTGTTACACACAAGCATTCTGTGATAAGCATAAAGCTGGGTCTGTGTAGGGGGTACAGGCCGAGAAGTCTCCTGCAGCCAAATCCCTTATCTAATAAAGAAACAAGACATTTCTGAAGTGCTTTAAAGTCACAGACCTCAGAATAGTGCTCTAAATGGCCCAACATCACCTAAAAGTACAGTCACATATAGTGAAATGCTGCAGATTTTATGTAGAAGACCAGTGTTTCCCAACGAGGGTGCCTTCAGCTGCTGCAAAACTGCAACTGCCTGCATGGCCTAACATCCTTTGGCTGTCTGGGAATGCTGGGAGTTGTAGTTTTGCAGAAGCTTGGGGCCCCCTGTTTGGGAAACACTGCAGTAAACTATCCACAGCATTTATGCACTTAAATACACAGCAGAAAAATATTGCAGTAAATAGAGCTGTGAATTTCAGTGTAAATGAATCTATTTAAAGTGGATTTGTCGGCGGGTATTAAGGGGTTAAAGTAAAGGCGCGGCTGTATAGGGCTTTTGACGCTAAATCCATTCATACCTCTCATTAGTTAATTGACCCCTCCAGTTTCGAGATACTAGAGATTTAACAGATATGCAAATTAGGGTTTGGACACTGGACGTTCCCCTTGGCTTCTAGATTACAGGGGGAAAGCGGGGATTACATGAATTAGGGGTTAGGGGAGGTCACAGAACACAGCGGGGGAGTGACTAACTAGTGACGGGACCGAACTGTGCTGAGCTCTGGTAGTCGAGGGAAGTGCCCAGTGGGCTCCAAAAACTTAATTTGCATATTTTTAATCCCTTAAGGACACAGGAATTTTTCATTTTTGCACTTTCATTTTTTTCTGCTCGCCTTCTAATCATAACGCTTTCACGCGCACCTATCTAGCATTTACTGATGATCCCTCTGCCATTGCAGACCAACTATGGACCAACTATGGGTATTCCAATTTATGACTAAAAATGGAAGCCAGATCTAATGATTAGATCTGCAGTGGGGCAAAAAGTATTTAGTCAGCCACCAATTGTGCAAGTTCTCCCACTTAAAAAAAAGATAAGAATGGCCTGTAATTTTCATCTTAGGTATACCTCAACCAGGGGCGTACCTAGAGCATTTGGCACTCGGGGGCGGACCCTTTGTTTGGCACCCCCCCCTCTACTTACACCCCCCTCCCCCCCCCTTAATTATACCCCCTACTTCAGGGCATTCTGATCCTCTATGTGAAAACTATTATTATTATAATCCTGCCAGACACTGCTCTCTCTTAATATAATACTGCCACACACTGTGCTCTCTGAATATAACACTACCATACACGGTCCCCTTTTAACATAATACTACCACACACTGTACCCTCTGAATATAATACTACTACACACTGTACCCTATAAATGTAATACTACCACACACTGTAACCTCTGAGTATAATATCACACACTGTAACCTCTGAGTATAATATCACACACTGTACCATATAAATATAATACTACAACACACTGTACCCTCTGAATATAATAATACCACACACTGTACCCTCTGAATATAATACCACACACTGTATCCTATGAATATAATGTAAATATAATGTGTAGTGATGTCCAAACTATGGACCTCCAGATGTTGCAAAACTACAAATCCCAGCCTACCCAGACAGCTAATGGCTGTCTAGGCATGCTGGAGGCATGCTGGGAGATGTAGTTTTGCAACATTTGGAGGGCCACAGTTTGGACAGGCAGCCCATAAAAACAGTGATGATGCAGACATGAGGAGGGGGGGGGGTGATGAAGACATGGTGCACAGTAATGGGGGGGGTTGATGAAGACATGAGACACAGTAATGGGGGGGTGATGAAGACATGATGCACAGTAATGAGGGGGTGATGAAGACATGATGCACAGTAATGAGGGGGTGATGAAGACATGATGCACAGTAATGGGGGGTGATGAAGACATGATGCACAGTAATGGGGGGGGTGATATAGACTTGATGCACAGTAATGAGGGGGTGATGAAGACATGAGACACAGTAATGGGGGGGGTGATGAAGACAAGATGCACAGTAATGGGGGGGGTGATGAAGACATGATGCACAGTAATGGGGGGGGGGGTGATGAAGACATGATGCACAGTAATGGGGGGGTGATGAAGACATGAGACACAGTAATGGGGGGAGTGATGAAGACATGATGCACAGTAATGAGGGGGGGGGGTGAGGAAGACATGAGACACAGTAATGGGGGGGTGATGAAGACATGATGCACAGTAATGGGGGGGTGATGAAGACATGATGCACAGTAATGGGGGGGTGATGAAGACATGAGACACAGTAATGGGGGGGGGTGATGAAGACATGATGCACAGTAATGGGAGAGGGGGTTATGAAGACATGAGACACAGTAATGGGAGGGGGGTGATGATGCAGACATGTGGCACAGTAATGTGAGGGTTGGGGGGGGGGTGATGAGGTCGATATGATTCATTTCAGCCTCATCACCCCCCACCCCAACTCCCACATTACTGTGCCACATGTCTGCATCATCACCCCCCCCCCAATACTGTGCTACATGTCTGCATCATCACCCCCCACATTACTGTGCCACATGTCTGCCTCATGTCAGTCTCTCAAACAACAATGACACCACACCACCACCCCCTCTCCTCTCTTATCTCCCTCCTCTCTATCCCCCTCATGGCTCTCCCAGCAGGGTGCACCACTCACCCCTGTTGTTCCTGACCATCTTGCTCGTTCCTCAGTGCGCTTCACTGAACTGGTATGCCTGGGACCAGTCCTGACAGCCGGCGTAATAGACGTCAGCGCAGCTCCGACGTCCGACACATTCCACCCACGCCCCCCTCGGCGTCACGTCACGTATCAGTGACAGTAACAGATTGACTCCAGGCACAAGTTAACCCCTTTGGAGTCCAGAAGGGGGGCATGATTGGGTGTGTATAACAGTATTATTTCACATTGTTTCTGTGAGCTCCATCTGCACTGCAGATCGAGCTCACAGAAACAGTGAGTGACACAGTCGGGCGCACGGCAGGGTGTCACCCCTCATGGCACCCCCCTTGTGAGTGGCACCCGGGGCAGGCCGCCCCCCCCCCCCCCTTAGTACGCCACCGACCTCAACTATTAGAGACATAATGAGAAAAAAAATCCATAAAATCACATTGTCTGATTTTTAAAGAATTTACTTGCAAATTATTGTGGAAAATAAGTATTTTGTCACCTACAAACAAGAAAGATTTCTGGCTCTCACAGACCTGTAACTTCTTCTTTAAGAGTCTCCTATGTCCTCCACTCGTTACCTGTATTAATGGCTCCTGTTTGAGGTTGTGGACAGGTGTCTTTTATACTGATAACAAGTTCAAACAGTCCCACTCTAAACTCCACTATGGCCAAGACCAAAGAGCTGTCGAAGGACACCAGAAACAAAATTGTAGACCTGCACCAGGCTGGGAAGACTGAATCTTCAATAAGCAAGCAGCTTGGTGTGAAAAAATCAACTGTGGAAGCAATTATTAGAAAATGGAAGACATACAAGACCACTGCTAATCTCCCTCAATCTGGGGCTCCACGCAAGATCTCACCCCGTGCTTTCAAAATGATCACAAGAACGGTGAGCAAAAATCCCAGAACCAAACGGTGGGACCTAGTGAATGACCTGCAGAGAGCTGGGACCAAAGTAACAAAGGCTACCATCAGTAACACACTACGGCTAAGGCTACCATCAGTAACACACTGTGCCGCCAGGGACTCAAATCAGGCAGAGCCAGACGTGTCCCTTTGCTTAAGCCAGTACATGTCTGGGCCCATCTGAAGTTTGTTAGAGAGCATTTGGATGCTCCAGAAGAGTATTGGGACAATGTCATATGTTCAGATGAAACCAAAGTAGAACTTTTTGGTAAAAACTCAACTCGTTGTGTTTCGAGGAGAAAGAATGCTGAGTTGCATCCAAAGAACAATGGATAATACACATGTGTAGGGCAATTATGCATAGGCTGCACGTTGACTTAGCGTTACCACAACAGGTGAGTTCACATTCAAGACATAACTCACGATTTTGTAGAAGTACTCTTCATGTTTTATTTACTTTTTTCAATTTTTCACATGGATTCGTCTCTCCGGACAAAGTATAGCAGCAATATAGCAGCAAGAAGTTATAACATTTGCTGTAGTTTCCTCAGTCTTGGCACAATGTTTCAGGGGCGGACCCCCTTATTCATGTGCGCTTGTAAAGGTGGTGGATTTTCCATGCAGAAAATCTGGGGAAATGGATAGGGGATAAGATGTATTAGGGCCGGAGCACCCCTTTAAAGAGATTCTGCAAGATAAAAGGGGTCCCCTAGATATCTTATCCCCTATCCCCTATCCAAATAGACATGAATGGAGGGGCATGATGTTACAACCAGAAGCTGGCGTTCTGAAGCTCAGTGGCCGGACCCCCCGTGATCAGACATTTTATCCCAATCCTTTGTATAGGGGATATAATGTCTAGGGGTGGAGTAACCCCTTAAGTTTTTAATTAGCATCATGAGACTATGGCCCGGATTTTTCAAACTGTGTGAGAAAAAAAGTGGAGTGATTTTCCTACAACAACCAATCACAGCTCAGCTAACGAGCTCTGGTAAAGTGAATTGGTTGTTATGGGAAAAATCTCTCCACTTGATAAATCTGGGCCTATGTCCACACACTGGGGGAGATTCATTAAAACTTGTGCAGAGAAAAAGTTGACAAGTTGCCCATAGCAACCAATCAGGTTGCTTCTTTCATTTTTGAAAAGGGCTCTGAAAAATGAAAGAAGCGATCTGATTGGTTGCTATGGGCAACTTTTCCTCAGCACAGGCCTTGATAAATCTCCCCAATGATTGTTTTTTTAGCCCAATTTTCCTCAGTTTTTTGAGTACATACATTTTTTAAGCCCTTTTTTATGTCTCACAATGAGGCTCAATAATATGATGCGTTAACATAGCCCTATAGTTTTCACAGTGGCGCTCAGCAGTTCAGCAGATGCTGAAAGTTATTTTTCACAAACGCATATATCTTTACATTGTGTCCTCAATTTTGCATGACTCAAAAATAGTACTCTAAAACAAAAAGATGCACAAAAACATTTGAAAAAAGAAAAGATTTTAAAACGATTGAAAATTTTGTTTGTAAATACAAACATATTTTTAAAGCCTTAAAATACACTTTGTGAACATAGACAAAGGCAGACAGAACTCTGGCAATGTTTAGATCACACAAATACGTAGATGCACCAGGCAGAACCTGTGCTGCAATGTATGGGGGGAATGGAAGGAATATAGAGGTTATCTAGTGGATTTTTTAATGTTTCTTTTTTATTTTTCTAAAAGCTCATGTTAGTAAATCTGTTTCTTGAACCATATTAAATGCTTGATGGTTCTTTATATAATTACAGTACATATCTACTAAAGGACAAGTATCATGATTAAAATATCTTAAGCCGTTTGGAAGTTATGCAGTAACATATATTTTCCTTCGACTTGTATCGGTCTATAAAGGACAAGTATCATGATTAAAAATGTATCACTTATCCGAAAGATAGGGGATAAGCTTTAGATTGCGGGGGGGGGGGGGGGGGTCCAAGCACTAGGGCACCCTGGGCCTCCAGCACAGGAACATGTCACGACACGCTCATGTGCTGGAGCCCCAGTGGGCCCCAGCGCTTGGACCCACCCCCCGCGATCTAAAACTTATCCCGTATCCTTCGGATAGGTGATACGTTTTTAATCATGATACTTGTCCTTTATAGACCGATACAAGTCAAAGGAAAATATATCTCACTGCATAACTTCCAAACGGCTTAAGATATTTCGATAATACTTGGTACTCATGTTACTTACTCATGTCAAATAAAGATATAGGATAGTTAAAGGGGTATTCCAGGATTTTTTTTATTAGACTATGCTACAGGGGCTGTAAAGTTAGTGTAGTTCATAATATTGTGTCTGTACCTGTGTGTGACGGTTTTCTCACAATTCTTCTGTGATTTTCACCCCATTATTTATTTTTAACAGCATACAAAATTACTGTTGTCTCAGCTTTTTCCCAGCTTGCAATGTGGCCGAGACCTGACTCACTAGTCAGCTGATGACAGGGAGCCTGTCTGCTTCAATGGGTGGAGAGAGCAGTCTGCAACTAATGCAACAGCTAGATGCACCCTGATTGAAAACCACAGGTCTTTGAATGGATGCAGCTCATTTATGTTTCAATGGGTGGGGTGGCTGATGTGTGGGAGGGAGGAAAATGGAATTGTGGAATTTGTAGTCAAAAAAAGAAAAGTCAAACAGGAAATGCCAGTTCACAAAAAGCTAGCCACAGTGTTCTGGTAATCTCACAACACAGCCATTTAGCCCCAAGACAAGCGCAGATCCTTCCTAAGCATGTCTATTACTGTCTGCCAGGTACGTACTAAAATCACCTTATAGTGGAGAACCCCAACCTACATCTATATGTAAAGGATCAGGTTTTTGTTTTAAGACCCATACAAGTTTCTGGGGCTTCCGGTACCTTACACCACAAACTCCGCTCTGCATCTCCTGGTGAATGCTTCAGTCTGGCTTGCAAGCCACACACCTCTCGCATGCCACACCACATCTCACAAATCCACACCCACTCCCACAAAAACCATGTCCTCTTCTATTTCATATGATATATGAGGACAGGATAAAAGGTCGCAATATGATCTTGTAAAATATTCTGAAACTCCATTAAGCGTCTTACAGTATCTTCTTCCACATACAGATTTAAAGCAGTGGAGAAATATGGGCATAGAGAAATTAGCCGATATTAGTACGGGTATTTTACTGCCCTTTGCTGATATATGCAAAAAATGTAATATTCCAACTAGTGATTTAAAAAAAAAAATATTTACAAGTAAGACACCTCTTAGCTTCTCTTAAACAGCGTAAACCAGTAGAATGCACCCCTTATGAAAAATATTTTCCGAATAGAGACCGCTCTGAGAAAGGGATATCTGGGGCATATGCTCATTTGATATCCTCTGGACAGCCATATCCTTACTGTTTTCAGGTAACTTGGGAAAGGGAACTAGGCCGTAACTTTACATCAGAAGAGTGGCATTTTGTTTTTTAGTTTACCATCTAGAATCTCTCACTGTACCAATCATCTAGAGATCTCGAGGAAGCTACTGTATAGATGGCATTGGGTCCCACTCCGGCTGAATCAAATCTCACCTGAAGTCTCAAAATATTGTTGGAGGTGTAAGCTGGAAGTGGGATCTTTTCTCCATATTTGGTGGGAGTGTTGGGAAATCCAAAAGTATTGGAAACAGGTTAATCTTTTAATTAACAAGATTATTTGACAACCCACAAGATGGAGCCCAGAAGTAGCGTTATTATCTTTAACAACAAACACTCTACCCATTCCGCAATTAACAATAATAACACATATCTTGTTTGTGGCCCACATTCAGATAGCCCGGAAGTGGAAGTCAGATAGTATACCCACCATTTCTGAATTATTGAAAATAGTCCATAGGAATTATAAGATGGCAGGTCTAGTGGCCCAAAAAACATTCCCTACAATAACACATGAACAAAGGTGGAGATTATGGAAAGTATTTAGAGCTATTACTGAATCACTTTATGATATGGATATTATGTAGAGATACTGAACATTTTTAATAGGTATTCTATCTAGATAAGAGCGTCACAAAATACTTTTGGAGATATGGCAACCTTAAAGTGTACCCATCATATCCAACAAAAAACATTTTTTTTAATAAATCACTCAGTACCTAATCCTGACCATGTACATCTACATTTTTATGTGTCTAGCACCTTTATTTATTTTTTTATTACACTTTTAATTTAGCTCACTAGTCTGAATTCCTCTCAAAGGGAGGGGCGTGGCCTCACTGTGCAGGTCTCCGCCCCCTCCCTCAGTATGTTGTCTGCTCACATCTCCCCTAGCATTAGCAAAACTACAACTTCCAGCTTGTCCTCACTGACAGTAGCGGGACACAAGCTGACAGTGGGAGGATTTTTCCTCCAGCTGTGAGCCCTGCGCTCACAGCTGTCAATCAAGGAAGTGTGTCCATGACACATGGACACAGCAGGACTAGTATGTTTCCAAGCAGGCAGGGGGGGCAGTTGTTTGACTGGCTTTTTCAGTATGAAAAAGTTTTTGCATCTGACAGTGCCCATTTAAGTACCTAAAGCAGGGAAAAACAGAGATGTTACTGGTAGATGTTAATGTGTTGTACTATTTTAAGTTTATGTTTTGTTTTCTTTATGTAATAGTTTTTGTGTTATGTGTTAAAAGATATAAAAAGAATTATAATAAAAAAAAGGTCAGGATATGAGGAGGTGATATGAGGATGGGATATGAGGATGGGATATGAGGATGACATATGAGGATGACATATGAGGATGGGATATGAGGTCGGAATATGAGGACGGGATATGAGGAAAAAAGCTTCCTCATTTGTTGCTTTTCTTCATCCAAAAGGATTAGGTAGGAAAAACCGGGCAACACTGGGTACTCAGCTAGTAATAATAATAAAGGTAAATAACTAATGATTTAGTGCAATGCCTAGTTTCTCCATTAGATGGCAGTCATTTCACACAAAGTAAAAGACAGTGAGGGGGAGATGTATGAATTTTTTTCCAACTTTAAAGTGGTCTATTTTGAATGCTTCTTTTTGTGCAATGTTGGTTTTACATGTTATTTTGAGCAATGTTGGTTTTGCTTTTTTTGTGTAATATTGGTTTTGCATTTTTTTTTACTTACAATATATGTGATTTCTAAAAACCTTTGCCACTTTATACATAGTGGGCATTAATTTATCATTTGCGAATAAAAAAAAATATCTAAAAATTACAACACAATGGTTGAAAAAAAAAAAAAAAACCTGCATACAACAAAAGTGACTTGGAAAACGACCTGTACCTGTCCCTTTATATGGAATGGTGTATTATATGTTTGCACATGTAACATAAGTCAGCAGTCACTTTACTCAAACCTACTACAATAAATTATGCAAGTAAAACAAAAAATAGAAAACTGTAATATTAACAAGTAACTCCTAGAGGAAGGGACCCATAGGGAAAAACTGTCCCCCTCTACTGTGTCCATATGGCCCAGAAGGAGATATTTAGAGAGATAATCCCTTTAATGTGGCGAATCCAGTTAAATTGATCTGCTGATGCGTCATGGGTAAATGTAAGAAGATAATGTCGGTGAAGTCTATGATCTAAGGCACCAGGGTGCCTCTAGTTGTTGCAAAACTACTACTCCCAGCATGCCCGGACAGCCAGAAATACTTTGGTTGGGAAACTCTGCCTTAATGGGGGAGATTTATCAAAACCTGTCCAGAGGAAAAGTTGCTAAGTTGCTCATAGCAACCAATCAGATCGCTACTTTAATATTTCAGAGGCCTCTCCCCCAGAGCAGCGTGGCACAACCCCTGCCCAAAGGGAGGGCTGCTACCACCCCTTCATGTAGCTCTATGGGAGAGCCGAAAATAGCCGAAGGGCAGTTTGCCCTTTCTTTAGTGTTTTCTCCCATTTGTGTTGTTTTTTCCTCCCATAGACCTCTATAGGTTCAAAGGAGAAGTCTTGTGGTAAAAAACGTATCCCCTATCCACAGGAT
The DNA here is from genome assembly GCF_029499605.1 of Hyla sarda. NCBI lineage: Eukaryota > Metazoa > Chordata > Amphibia > Anura > Hylidae > Hyla > Hyla sarda. The sequence continues at coordinate 54,612,265 of NC_079190.1, forward strand.
AGCGGATATGTTTTAGATCACGGGAGGTCCGACCGCTGGGGCCCCAACCCCCGCAATCTCCTGTATGGAGCCTGGGCTCTCCCCCAGAGCAGTGTGTCACAACCCCTGCCCAAAGCGGGGGCCGCTACCAGCCCTCCCTATAGCTCTATGGGAGAGTCAAAAATAGCCAAATGGCTCTCCCATAGAAATATATGGAGGGGGCGTATCGGCCGGGGGCCCTGTACAGGAGATCGCGGCGGGCCCAGCAGTCGGACCCCCTGCAATCTAAAACATATCCCCTATCCTGCGGATAGGGGATACATTTTTCACCACAAGACTTCTTTAAAGAAATAAAAACACCCAAAAAAATGTTCTCCCCACGTTCTTCAAGTCAGTGGGATCCGTCAGGACCCCAATACTTCAAGAGGCTGACCATAGAACCACTGTGCAGCCATGTACCCCAGATATACCCTTCTTCTCTAAAAAAAAGTAATGAATAATAAAAAGAAATAAGAATGGGAAGGCTTTTTTCGCTTCTTTTTTTCCTTGCTATCCCTTCTAGTTATTGTGACTGCAGAAGATCTTCTAGTAGAGCAGACAGCTCCTGACCTCTCCCTCACAGTCCCAGTCCTTACGGACAGCTGTCCTCCGCTCCAGTGGCTGCACATTCATCATACAGCCACAAATCCTGGCCATCAGAATGCAGCTTAGGATTATACTCCATGACTGTCCAATGTAAATAAATATATATTTCATCTCTTTTCCTTCTCTTTGTGGTTCAAGGCTGGTGACAACCCCTCTAGCTATCACAAAATATCACCCAAAACAGTATATATCAGCCAGTGGTCACCAGCTGGAGGTATATCCACTTATTTGAATCATTATTTACATATATATATATATACATACACACAGTGGTCCCTCAAGTTACAATATTAATTGGTTCCAGGACGACCATTGTATGTTGAGACCATAACTCTATGGAAATCTCTGGTAATTGGTTCTGAAGCCACCAAAATGTCATCCAAAAATAGGAAAAAGTGAGGATTAAAGAAAAATAAATAGATAACTAATATAGATAAAGCAAATCCTTACATATAAAAGTAAGAAAGATCTGCTGGGAGCTGTAAATCACTGTCTATTTCAGTGTTTCCCAACCAGGGTGCCTCCAGCTGTTGCAAAACTACAACTCCTTCGGCTGTCCGGGCATGCTGGGAGTTGTAGTTTTGCAACAGCTGGAGGCATCCTCTTTGGGAAACACTGGTCAATGTAGAGGAAAGAAGCTTCTTCAGGGTCCTGTACAGTACACGCAATGTCCTAAAAAAAAGTAAAATGGAGCCGCCCTCACCTGATGTCCAGAGGAGCAGCTAACCCTGGCACAGATAAAGATTAGTACAGAACATGTAATACCTCCCTGTACTTTAGGGGGCGCTACTAAACACCAGTCAGTGCATGTACTTCAGTAATACAGGTAAAGAGTACAGAACATGTAATACCTCCCTGTACTGTAGGGGGCGCTACCAGACACCAGTCAGTGCATGCACTTTAGGAATACAGGGGTTTTACCAGTGATGTATACATTCTGATTGGTCGGTTCTTCCAGCCATTGACACGTTTCGCAGATTCCATAGCATTGAATATTGAGTCTGGTTTCAAGTTACAATGGTCCAGAAAAGACTATTGTATGTTGAAACTATTGTATGTTGAGGCCATTGTAAGTTGAGGGATCACTGTATATATATATATATATATATATATATATATATATATATATATATATGTAAAATGTTAATATTGCTCTTTAGGTATCCCTATGGTGTTATCCGTCATGACATATCTTGGTGATTTCCACCGATCAGCAATAACATTATAAAAACACTGCCCTTTATATTAATCTGTCACTATGCGGCACCATAACTAGCAAGCTAATAACCAGCAATTTTCTTTCAGCGAGTTGTACTACAGTAAATCCTTAAACTACAGTAACTCCATAAAGAACAGTAACTCCTCAGACTACAGTAACTCCTTAGGCTAATATTGGCGCTGTGCTCCATCCCGGTCCGGGGTCATGCAGCTCTTTTTTTTTTTTGCGCCGAATGGGTCAGAGCACAACTGAGACCTCTGGGTCCTGACGGATCCCATTGACTTGAACGGGGTCAGTCAGGGATTCTGCAGTTTACCAGAGGGGGAAAAAAAAAAGGAGGGCATGAATGCACTATTTCTTGCCTGCTGAACCCCTAAACTCCTGTCGTTACTAGGGACTTGCCGACTAGTGTTGTGCAGGAATATTCAAAATGAGAATTCTTACCGTGAAATATTGCAAATTCGAATATGGCCCCTGCCGCTCATGACTACTGCTGACGAAGCTCCATCTAGTGCATACCAGGAATACTCTAGATATCACAATCTGGCCTGTGTCAAAGTTTCTCTAATCCCTAGTCTTGCCCATTTTAAAGGGGTACTCCGGCGCTTAGACATATTATCCCCTATCCAAAGGATAGGGGATAAGATGCCTGATCGTGGGGGTCCCGCCGCTGGGGACCCCCCGTGATCTTGCACGCAGCAACCCAGTTAAAATCAGTCCCCGGAGCACGTTCACGTCGGGTCTGATTATCGGCGACCACAGGGAAGGCAGCGTGTGACGTCACGCCTCCGCCCACGTGTGACGTCACGCTCCGCCCCTCAATGCAAGTCTATGGGAGGGGGCGTGCTGTCACACCCCCTCCCATAGGCTTGCATTGAGGGGCAGAGCGTGACGTCACACGGGGGCGGAGGCATGACGTCACACGCTGCCTGCCCCGTGGTCGCTGGTAATCAGACCCACCGCGAACATGCTCCAGGGACTGATTTTAACTGCGGTGCTGCGTGCAAGATCACGGGGGGTCCCCAGCGGCAGGACCCCCACGATTAGGCATCTTATCCCCTATCCTTTGGATAGGGGATAAGATGTCTAAGCGCCGGAGTACCCCTTTAACTGTTCCCAACCTCATGAACTGACTGTTCAGTTGCTGCTCAATATACCTCATACCTGAACAGGAGCCATTGTCACAAAATAATCGATGTTATTCACTTTACGTGTCAGTGGTTTTGTTACAGCTAAGCAATATACATTTTTAGGCTATGTCCTCACACAGACAGGGCTGCTTTTGGGATCCTTTTTGGCCCAATTGGAAGATTATCACAAACATTATCCAGCATACATAGGGTATAGCATCCCCGATTCACGGGATATCGGTATGGGTCTGACCACTGGAACCCAGTGATCATGGGAATGGAGGTCAATTGTCCCATTAGTGGATGTAGTGACTAACGATGAGCCGCAGGGGCCATATTCCAATTCGAGATATTTCACGAATATATGGACGAATATTCGTCCTGTGTTCACGAAATTGGCATATTCCCTCTTTTTTTTTCATGCAAAAATTCATAATGAAATTCGCATAGTGCGCATGCACGATTATATCTTTCACCTAAAAGAAGGGAGGGATCAGTGTCCTCTGACTCGAAGTGCCGATATTCGTGATAATTTGCATATTTACGGTAATTTGCATATTTGTATATATATTCGCATATTCACAAAAAAATGTTAAATAAAATAAAAAAGAATCTTCGTCATAAGGAATATATATCACTATATTCTAAATACTCGCGTAAGTGCTGATATTCGCGGTAAAAATTTGCATTTCGAATATTTGCGCTAGTAGTGACCACATGCATGTTCCACTGTAGCTCCATTCATTTTCTAGGGGACATCTGAACATGGCCAAGCAGTAAACTATGTTAGCAAGTCCCATAGACAGTGAATGCAATGGTGGCTACTAGAGATGAGCGAACTTACAGTAAATTCGATTCGTCACAAACTTCTCGGCTCGGCAGTTGATGACTTATCCTGCATAAATTAGTTCAGCTTTCAGGTGCTCCGGTGGGCTGGAAAAGGTGGATACATTCCTAGGAAAGAGTCTGTATCCACCTTTTCTAGCCCACGGGAGCACCTGAAAGCTGAACTAATTTATGCAGGAAAAGTCATCAACTCCCGAGCCGAGAAGTTTGTGACGAATCGAATTTACTGTAAGTTCGCTCATCTCTAGTGGCTACATATGTACAATGTAGCTCCACACACTTGGGGGCGCAATTGACCTCAATTCTTTTGATCAAAGAGGTCCTAGCAGGGGATACTCTCTTATTTTGTTATAACCCCTTTAAGACTAGGGTTATACAGGACTACAAAAAAATCGCACAACAATTGTAGGAATTCTTACAATTGTTGTAACTGTAAACATTGCCTGTGTTTACCTGTGATTCCTCTATAGCCGTTGCACAAGAAAAATTTGCTGCGGAGCCCTAACCTACAATGTACTTCCAGTTATAAGAAAGAATACTGGAAAAACTACCTTGAATAATGTGCTTGATGCAATATAAATCTCAGGAAGCCAAAAAATGGGTTGGCATGATCTGCGTCTCCTTGTCCACGTCTTAAAGGGGTTATCCAGGAAAAAACTTTTTTTTATATATCAACTGGCTCCAGAAAGTTAGACAGATTTGTAAATTACTTCTATTGAAAAATCTTAATCCTTTCAGTACTTATGAGCTTCTGAAGTTAAGGTTGTTCTTTTCTGTCTAAGTGCTCTCTGATGACACCTGTCTCGAGAAACGCCCAGTTTAGAAGCAAATCCCCATAGCAAACCTCTTCTAAACTGGGCGTTTCCCGAGACACGTATCATCAGAGATCACTTAAACAGAAAAGAACAACCTTAACTTCAGAAGCTCATAAGTACTGAAAGGATTAAGATTTTTCAATAGAAGTAATTTACAAATCTGTTTAACTTTCTGGAGCCAGTTGATATATAAAAAAAGGTTTTTTCCTGGAATACCCCTTTAATTCTGCAGACAGGGAATGGTGTGATCAGTGATAAACTCTGTAAAGCAGTGTTTCCCAACCAGTGTGCCTCCAGCTGTTGCAAAACTACAACTCCCGGCTGTCCGGGCATGTTGGGAGTTGTAGTTTTGCAACAGCTGGAGGCACCCTGGTTGGAAAACACTGCTGTACAGTGCTGCAGAATTTACTACACTATAGGGAAAAAAAAGCAAAATTTCCACTAAATGGACATCAGTTCAGCTAAGCTCTCCAGTGTTTCCAGTTAAAGGGGTACTACGGAGGAAACCTTTTTTTTTTTTAAATCAACTGGTGCCAGAAAGTTTAACAGATTTGTAAATTACTTCTATTAAAAAAATCTTAATCCTTCCAGTACTTAGCTGCTGAATACAGCAGAGGAAATTATTTTCTTTTTTGGAACACAGAGCTCTCTGCTGACATCACGAGCACAGTGCTCTCTGCTGACAAATCTGTCCATTTTAGGTACTGTTCAGAGCAGCATATGTTTTCTATGGGGATTTTCTCCTACTCTGGACAGTTCTTAAAATGGACAGAGATGTCAGAGAGAGCACTGTGCTCATGATGTCAGCAGAGAGCTCTGTGTTCCAAAAAGAAAATAATTTCCTCTATAGTATTCAGCAGCTAATACTGGAAGGATTAAGATTTTTTTAATAGAAGTAATTTACAAATCTGTTTTAACTTTCTGGCACCAGTTGATATAAAAAAAAAAAAGGTTTTCCACCGGAGTACCCCTTTAAGCTAAATCTAGTGATGAGCGCAGGGGTCATATTCGAATTTGCGATATTTTGTGAATATATTGACGATTATTCATCCTATGATCGCAAAATTCGCAGATTCGCCATGTTCGTTCACTTTTTTTTTCCATGCGAAAATTTGCATGAAAAAAATCACATAAAATTTGCATGTGAAAAAAAAAAAAAAAAAAAATAAAAGAATATTCACAAAATTTGTAGATTCGCTATGTTTGTTAACTTTTTTTTTCATACGAAAATTTGCATGAAAAAAATCACATAAAATTTGCATGTGAAAATAGATAAATAAATAAAAATAAAAGAATATTCGTCATTACGAATATATAGCACTCTATTCTAGATCATTCAAAGAGAGGCAAGAAAAACGAGGGAGCACTCACGGTTTAGGAGATTGACGGGTGGTGACTTTTATTCCATAGACTGTGCAGTAAGAAGCTTCAAACAGCGGGACGCCATGGACCCTTGAACGAACAGGTGAACAGCTGCTTTCGCACTGATCGAGCAGTGCTTCATCAGACCAACCTGATGAAGCACTGCTTGATCAGTGCGAAAGCAGCGGCTGTTAAAAAGTGCACTGCTGCTGTTAAAAAGTGCGCGTAACAATGGTCACTAGTGCACATACACGGTAGTAGCCGATCGCTGTATCTCGATATTGTCTACTCTATTCTAGATATTTGAGATAAAAATTTGCACTACGAATATTCCTGCTCAACACTAGCTGAATCATTGTATCACTGGTACTGCTTTGGAAAGGGCACATAAAGCATTACAAGGTTATCCCTGATATTAAAAAAACAATAATAAAACCCACTACAATATAAGCTGTCCCATGTGTTTCACTTGGTTGGGGTTTAAATTTGTTTATTAACCATCTCTTTCCCATGGGATCCTTCCTGGCATCCAGCATGTCAGTGACGACACATTGCTGATCCACAAAAAGCCTGATGGCGACGGACTTATTTTTGCATTAGGTGTAGCCAAAGTTGAAAACAATTACGACACAAAGAAGCGATCCCAATTGCAACTGATATATGGGAAGAGAGAAGTCGCCTCTAGTTATGGGGTGAATGCTGTAACGATCTCATAGGGGAAGTGTGATGGAATATTTTTCAGCAAAATGTAATGAACGCCTTTGTAGATCTGTTTACCAGAATAATGTTGATTATGATGAGAGTTTCCTGCTTTATTCTGCTTTGATCCATAGGATTAATATACATGTGGACATTGTAAAGTGCTTTTTTTTTCGCATCGAAAACAAATATTCCCCTTGGACACATTAAGTTCTACAATGATAGGCCTTTCAGTAGCCAGTTAGCACCCTGCTCTGTACTACGCAGGGACAAAAAAAAAAAAAACAGCTCTCGCAGATGGAAATTTTTTTTTTGGGGGGGAGATCTATGGCTTGGCATACATTCCCAGTCACTTTCCAAGACTACTAGTTGCAGTGAAACACTGTCTTTAACTGAAAGCCACTTGAAAAAAGTGGTGTAAGAGAGCTGCTTTGCATACCCATAATTTGGACTGATCTAAGAGGCACTTACCCCCCTACCCATATTATACAGTTACTCAATTAAATTGTCCATCTTCATACCTTTATATACTTCCGAGGCTTCTATGCATAACATAATTTCCGACATTCGACGATATGACAATATTTTCAGTATTTTCTGTACATTTTCACTGATATAAGGCAGATAGGATGTATGATTTGGTGTTGGGTACATAAAATATCAATGTAAAAGAACTGCAGGCAGATTCTATAAGCAGAGTTGTGTTTACAATATAGAAGACTATATGCATTTGGACTGTTTGTATGTTAGACTCCCTGCCAGATGAGACCAGATAAGGTTTGTCTTACCTTGAAGCCAAGTCCTGGATGTGCAGATTTCTCTGTGCGCTCGCATGGTGACAGGTCTCGTCCTTACCGATGCAATGACAATGGCCAAAGTACAGAATAGTTTTACCACTCATACTGAAGAAGTTTTTCTTTAGCCCTCCCACACATACAATCCAGCCCCCTAACCACAACAAAAACCATTTATTTAACATCTACTTCTTCATTTCAGCTAATAGGAGAACTATTATGGTTTACTCAGTGATCTTTTCTCTAAGGCTGAGTTCACATCCCCACTGAGGTTGGTCTCATTCAGGGTCCATTCAATTCTTTTTTTGTTGTTGCGTCGAACAGACCTAGAGCAGGTAAGAGCACAAATAACACTGCCAGGTCCAGACGGATCCTATTGACTTGAATGGAGTCCGTTGGGCGTCTATTATATAAAGGGGTATGACCAAGAAGAGGTCAAAATGAGGTTGCACTCACCATCCACTGACTTTACTCAAAACGGTACAGGCATAGATGAGCAGAGGCAGGGGCACAGCGGGACAAGTTGTTTCATGCTGGTTTGCGCTTCTTCTGGCAGAAGAAGCACAAACCAGCGCAAAACCACTTGTCAACTTGAGCGGTGTGCCCCTGCCTCCGCTCATCTATGCCTGTACTGTGTTGAATAAAGTCAGTGGATGGTGAGTGCAACCTCGTTTTGACCTCTTCTTTGTCATATCACGTTTGCTTATGCTGAGGTGCACCGCCGTGGTCAACATTTTAACTTATCTGCATCCACACCTGTCCTCGCTGTTACGCCGAGCGCTCCGGGTCCCCGCTCCTCCCCGGAGCGCTCGCGGCGTTTACCTTCTCGCAGCGCCCCGGTCAGACCCGCTGACCGGGAGCGCTGCATTAATGTCACCGGCGGGGATGCGACCCGCGTAGCGGGACGCGCCCGCTCGCGGCTCGCATCCCAGTCTCCTTACCCGTCCTCCGACGGCTCAGTCCAGATCACACCTGTGCCCTCTCTATTTAGACTCACTTCCCCTTCCCAGCATTGCCGGATCTTGTTGCCCTTGTGCCAGTGAAAGCGTTCCTTGTATGTCCCAAGCCAGTGTTCCAGACCCTCTGCCATTGCCCCTGACTACGATCCTTGCTGCCTGCCCTGACCTTCTGCTACGTCCGACCTTGCTCTTGCCTAATCACTTGTACCGCGCCTATCTCAGCTGTCAGTTGGGGTTGAGTCGCTATCGGGTGGAACAACCTGCGGGTTACCTGCCGCTGCAAGTCCATCCCACTTTGCGGCGGGCTCTGGTGAAAACCAGTAACCCCTTAGACTCCGTTCCCCTGGTACGGCCCACGTCCTCACCCCACTGACACAGAGGATCCACCACCACTATCCTCACAGTATCCGGATCCTGACAGTAGATCCGGCCATGGATCCCGCTGAGGTCCCGCTGCCAGTTGTCGCTGACCTTACCACGGTGGTCGCCCAGCAATCTCAACAGATAGCGCAACAAGGACATCAGCTTACCCAACTGACTGTCATGCTGCAACAACTCCTGCCACAGCTTCAGCAACCATCTCCTCCGCCAGCTCCTGCACCTCCTCCGCAGTGAGTGGCCGCTTCCAGCCTCTGCTTGTCCCTGCCGGACAAATTTGATGGGGACTCTAAACAATGCCGTGGTTTCCTGTCTCAATTTTCCCTACACTTGGAGATGATGTCGGACCAATTTCCCACAGAACGGTCTAAGGTGGCTTTTGTGGTTAGTCTCCTGTCTGGAAAGGACTTGTCATGGGCCACACCGCTCTGGGACCGCAATGATCCTGTCACTGCCACTGTCCAGTCCTTCTTCGCTGAGGTTCGTAGTGTCTTCGAGGAATCAGCCCGGGCCTCTTCTGCCGAGACTGCTTTGTTGAACCTTGTCCAAGGAAATTCGTCTGTGGGCGAATACGCCATCCAATTTTGTACTCTCGCTTCTGAATTATCCTGGAACAATGAGGCCCTCTGCGACGTTCAAGAAAGGCCTATCCAGCAAAATCAAGGATGTACTGGCCGCACGAGAAATTCCTGCTAACCTGCATGAACTTATCCATTTGGCCACCCGTATTGACATGCGTTTTTCTGAAAGACGCCAGGAGCTCCGTCAAGATAAGGACTTTGTTCGCACCAGGCGATTTCTCTCCCCGGCTCCTCTCTTCTCAAGTCCACTGCAATCTGTTCCTGTGCCTTCTGCCGTGGAGGCTATGCAAGTGGACCGGTCCCGTCTGACCCTACAAGAGAGGACTCGCCGCCGTAACGAGAATCTATGTCTGTACTGTGCTAGTACCGAACACTTCCCAAATGACTGTCCTATCCGCCCTCCGCGTCAGGAAAGACGCACTCCGATTCCGCACAAAGGTGAGACAGCTCTAGGTGTGAATTCTGCTTCTCTATGTCTTACTGTGCCTGTGCGGATTTCTCCTTCTGCTAACTCCTCCTTCTCAGCTGTGGCCTTCTTGGATTCCGGTTCTGCAGGGAATTTTATTTTGGCCTCTTTCGTTAATAGGTTCAACATCCGAGAGACCAGTCTTGTCAGACCACTCTACATCTCTTCAGTTAATGGAGAAAAATTGGACTGCACTGTGCGTTACCGCACAGAACCCCTGTTAATGTGCATTGGACTGCATCACGAAAAAATTGAATTTCTTGTCCTACCCAACTGCACTTCTGAAATTCTCCTCGGCTTGCCATGGCTCCAACTTCATTCTCCTACCCTTGACTGGACCACCGGGGAGATCAAGAGCTGGGGTTCTTCTTGTCTCAAAAAATGCCTCACATCTGCTCCTGTCAGTCAAACCCCTGTGGCTCCACCTATACCAGGTCTTCCCAAGGCCTACCAGGACTATACCGATGTTTTCTGTAAAAAACAAGCAGAGACTTTGCCACCTCATAGGCCGTATGACTGCCCTATATACCTCCTTCCTGGTACTACTCCACCCCGGGGTAGGATCTATCCTCTGCCGCTCCTGAGACTCAAGCCATGTCTGACTACATCCAGGAAAATTTAAAGAGGGGATTCATTCGCAATTCCTCATCCCCTGCCGGAGCGGGGTTCTTCTTTGTTTCAAAAAAAGACGGTACCCTACGGCCGTGTATTGACTACCGCGGTTTAAATAAAATCACTATCAAAAAACGCTATCCCCTGCCTCTAATCTCGGAACTCTTTGACCACCTTCGTGGCACCAACATCTTCACTAAATTGGATTTAAGAGGCGCATATAATCTCATTCGCATCAGGAAAGGGGATGAGTGGAAAACCGCATTTAATACCAGAGACGGACATTTTGAATATCTCGTTATGCCCTTTGGGCTCTGCAACGCCCCTGCAGTCTTCCAGGACTTCGTTAATGAAATATTTCGGGACTTGTTATATACCTGTGTTGTGGTTTATCTGGACGACATCTTGATTTTTTCCTCTAGTCTAGAGGAACACCGTCGTCATGTCCGCCTAGTGCTCCAGAGACTCCACGAAAATCAACTATATGCCAAGATGGAGAAATGTCTCTTTGAATGCCAATCTCTTCCCTTCCTAGGTTACCTAGTCTCTGGCTAGGGACTTCAAATGGACCCAGACAAACTGTCAGCGGTTTTAGATTGGCCACGCGCTTCTGGACTCCGAGCTATCCAACGCTTCTTAGGATTTGTCAATTACTACCGACAGTTTATTCCTCATTTTTCCACCATTGTGGCTCCGATTGTGGCCCTAACCAGGAAGAATGCCAACCCTAAGTCCTGGCCTCCCCAAGCGGATGAGGCCTTCAATCGCCTCAAAACTGCCTTCGCTTCTGCTCCAGTACTGTCCAGACCTGATCCTTGAAATCCTTCTTGCTGGAAGTGGACGCCTCCTCAGTCGGAGCCGGAGCCGTACTCCTTCAAAAAAACTCTACCGGATATAATATTACTTGTGGTTTCTTTTCTAAAACCTTCTCTCCGGCGGAAAAAAATTACTCCATTGGTGATCGTGAACTTCTGGCCATCAAGCTAGCTCTCGAAGAATGGAGGCATCTACTGGAAGGTTCCAAACACCCCATTGTTATCTACACAGATCGCAAGAATCTCTCATATCTCCAGTCTGCCCAACGTCTGAACCCTCGCCAGGCTAGGTGGTCGTTGTTTTTTGCCCGCTTTAAGTTTGAGATTCACTTTCGTCCTGCTGACAAAAACGTCAGGGCTGACGCCCTTTCACTTTCCTCTGATGCTACCAAATCTGAAGCCCCTCTACAACACATTGTACCTCCTGAATGCCTGATCTCCTCTGCTCCAGCTTCTATTAGACAAACTCCTCCTGGAAAGACCTTTGTCCCTCCACGCCAGCGCCTCAAGATCCTCAAGTGGGGACACTCCTCACACCTCGCTGGCCACGCTGGCGTCAAGAAGTCCATCCAACTAATTTCTCGTTTATATTGGTGGCCTACGCTGGAGGGTGATGTCGCTGATTTCATTCGAGCCTGTACAGTTTGTGCCCGGGACAAGACTCCTCGCCAGAAGCCTGCTGGACTCCTCCTTTCTTTACCTGTTCCTCAGCAACCATGGTCTCAAATTGCCATGGAGTTTATTACGAATCTGCCTTTATCCCATGGCAACACAGTCATCTGGGTGGTCGTTGATCGTTTCTCCAAGATGGCACATTTCATTCCGCTGCCAGGTCTTCCTTCTGCGCCACAGTTGGCGAAGCAATTTTTTATGCATATTTTTCGCCTTCACGGGCTACCCACGCATATCGTCTCGGATAGAGGCGTCCAATTTGTATCGAAATTTTGGAGAGCTCTCTGTAATCAATTAAAAATCTAATTAAATTTCTCGTCCTCCTATCATCCCCAATCCAATGGGCAAGTAGAGAGAGTTAACCAGATCCTTGGTGACTATTTGCGACATTTAGTTTCCTCCCACCAAGACGATTGGGTCGACCTTCTACCCTGGGCTGAATTCTCGTACAATTTAAAAAACTCTGAATCCTCCACCAAATCCCCGTTCTTTGTGGTGTACGGCCGTCACCCTCTGCCCCCCCCTCCCCATTCCCACTTCTTCTGGATTGCCTGCCGTTGAGGAAGTTACCCGGGACTTCTCTATCATCTGGAAGGAGACTCAAAAGTCGCTCCTACTGGCCTTGCCTCATATGAAGAGACATGCCGATAAAAAGAGAAGAACTCCTCCTGTCTTCGCTCCTGGGGACAAAGTGTGGCTCTCTGCCAAGTATATCCGCTTCCGTGTGCCCAGCTATAAGCTGGGACCATGTTATCTTGGACCTTTTAAAATCAAGAGTCAAATCAATCCTGTCTCCTACAAACTTTTTCTTCCCCCTTCTCTCCGTATTCCTAACTCTTTTCATGTTTCTCTTCTCAAACCTCTTGTCCTTAACCGCTTCTCTCCCAAGGTTGTCGCTCCAGCTCCTGTCTCTGGCTCCTCCGATGTCTTCGCTGTTAAGGAAATTCTTGCGTCCAAAACAGTCAGAGGTAAAAAAAAAATTCTCGTAGATTGGGAGAATTGTGGACCTGAAGAGAGGTTTTGGGAACCCGAGGATAACATCCTCGACAAGGAGCTCATTCGCAAGTTTTCGGGTTCCAAAAAGAGGAGGAGACCCAAGGGGGGGGGGGTACTGTTACACCGAGCGCTCCGGGTCCCCGCTCCTCCCCGGAGTGCTCGCGGCGTTCACCTTCTCGCAGCGCCTCGGTCAAACCCGCTGACCGGGAGCGCTGCATTAATGTCACCGGCAGGGATGCGACCCGCGTAGCGGGACGCGCCCGCTCGCGGCTTGCATCCCAGTCTCCTTACCCGTCCTCCGACGGCTCAGTCCCGGCACGCGCGGCCCCGCACCCTAGGGTGCGCGCACGCCGGCTCTCTCCGATTTAAAGGGCCAGTGCGCCTCTGATTGGCGCCTGGCCCAATTAGTGATCACACCTGTGCCCTCTCTATTTAGACTCACTTCCCCTTCCCAGCATTGCCGGATCTTGTTGCCCTTGTGCCAGTGAAAGCGTTCCTTGTATGTCCCAAGCCAGTGTTCCAGACCCTCTGCCGTTGCCCCTGACTACGATCCTTGCTGCCTGCCCTGACCTTCTGCTATGTCCGACCTTGCTCTTGCCTAATCCCTTGTACCGTGCCTATCTCAGCCGTCAGTTGGGGTTGAGTCGCTATCGGGTGGAACGACCTGGGGGTTACCTGCCGCTGCAAGTCCATCCCGCTTTGCAAAAGGCTCTGGTGAAAACCAGTAACCCCTTAGACTCCGTTCCCCTGGTACGGCCCACGTCATCACCCCACTGACACAGAGGATCCACCACTACTTCTCTTTTCATTATATAAAGGGGTACTTTGCCCCCAGACATCTTATCCCCTATCTAAAGGATAAGATGTCTGATTGCAGGGGTCCCGCCACTGGGGACCCCCGCGATCTCTCCTGCAGCACCCCCGTTCATGAGTTGCACTGCAGCAACGTCACGGCTCCACCCCCCCCCCACCCCCGTGCCATCATGCCTCGCCCCCTCAATGCAAGCCTATGGGAGGGGGCATGACATGCTGCATTCTCTTTCTCCACTAAACTCCCATCTTTTCAAAGCTCCTTTTAGGAGTGATGTGATAGAGGCCATAACTCATCACATAATTTTTTATCAAGCATATTTCCAAAATAATCCACATTTTCGCAAGCAAAAGCATCAGTGACCACCTATGTTAACATTTCGGAGACTGTCAAGACTTTTCCAAAATGATCCAGCAAGTGGATAACTTTGAGGTGATCTTGGGGGGTCTTGTGGCCCTATTATGGACACTAAAAGGCAACAATGATCATGGAGTGGGTCTCGTTCCCCATTGCTACTCACCTAACCGTTATACACCGCATCCTAGCATGTTTAAATGGGCACTGTCAGACTTAAAAACTCTTTATATGTTGTTTATCTTGGCAAAATATTTACCTTTCTCTTATGCTTTATAAGAAAATTTTATTTCCAAAAAAGACCACAAGGGGTTCCCATACCGTCCAGAACATAATCCTGTTTCGGCTGCAGCATCATCTTTGTCCCAGCTGAAGCACAGGCATGGACAAAGTCCAGTAAGTGAGGACAGGATTAGCACTCATCTTTGCTCACTCCTTTCCTATCAGCATGAAAACAGAGAGGAGGGGGTTACAGAGCAGCCTGCAGTGATTGGATGAAGAGACCCAGCAAGGCACCGCAGACTCAGAGAAGATGAATCATGCAGAGTTAGCACACGCCCCCTCCACAGCACAAGATAAAAACCAAGTGAGCAACAGAAAGAAGGTATTTGTGAGAGAAATATAGGTGCTAGACACATAACAATTATATGTACATGATTAGGTACTTAGAAACATATCATTTTTTTTTTTTTGTGGGATAGGAGAGATACTAAAGACTCTCCCAGGTGGCTGTTATGTTATTGCATGTTGGTATCTATATAAAGAAGCCACAGGTCCTGTTCAGACCACAGATCCATTGACTAGAACTAACCATATCATAGACTAATGCTAATCCCTAAAGGCAGTGTTTGCCAACCAGGGTGCCTTCTGCTGTAGTCAAACTATAACTCCCAGCATGCCCGGACAGCCTTTGGCTGTCAGGGCATGCTGGAAGTTGTAGTTTTGCAACAACTGGAGGCTCACTGGTTGGAAAACACTGCCTTAAAGTCTATAATAAAGGTCTATACTTGCAGCCTGCTTCCAATGCCTCCAAGCTTAGTACGCCTCATTACCTAATTTTATGTAATGTATGCTTTACCAATGTTTTCAGTGTAAACATTGTATCAGGAAGAAGAAACATGAGCTTTTTTCAGCAGAAGGATGAAGTTATTTGAGGAGAATCGATGTTTTCCTGTTACATAATCTTACATGTCACCACATGTGACTTCCCAATAAACAACTACACAACCTAATGCCAAGCAAGCCTCCAGAATTCATTGATCTTGGGTTTCTTACTGCTACAGGGAGGCGCCATTGGGTAAGTACCAGTTGGCCTAATGTGTTGGCCACAGTTGGCTGTGGAGGATAAATCCCTAGAACTCTGTAAGAACCACTAGAGACGGTCAGGACACTGCAAGACACTAAAAAAATGAGGGTGCGTGTGTGCGCGTGTATACCCCGATATACCCCCAGGAAAGGCAGGGGGAGAGAGGCCGTCGCTGCCCGCTTCTCTCCCCCTGCCTTTCCTGGGGTCTAGAGCGCTGCTGTCGGCCCTTTTCACCCCCTGGTTATCGGCGCCGCTGCCCGTTCTGTCCCCCTGACTATCGGTGCCGGCGCCGATAGCCAGGGGGAGAGAAGCGGCGCCGACAGCCAGGGGGAGAGAAGGGGCAGCGGCACCCATTGCCGACGCCGCTGCCCCGTTGCCTCCCCCCATCCCCGGTGGCATAATTACCTGAGTCCGGTCCGCGCTGCTCCAGGCCTCCGTCGTGCGTCCCCAGCGTCGTTGCTATGCACGGCGCGGCGCTCTGACGTCATGCGCCGCGCCGTTCAGCGCATAGCAATGACGCCGGGGACGCACGACGGAGGCCTGGAGCAGCGCGGACCGGACTCAGGTAATTATGCCACCGGGGATGGGGGGAGGCAACGGGGCAGCGGCGCCGGCAATAGGTGCCGCTGCCCCTTCTCTCCCCCTGGCTGTCGGCGCCGCTTCTCTCCCCCTGGCTATCGGCGCCGCTTCTCTCCCCCTGGCTATCGGCGCCGCTTCTCTCCCCCTGGCTATCGGCGCCGGCACCGATAGTCAGGGGGACAGAACGGGCAGCGGCGCCGATAACCAGGGGGTGAAAAGGGCCGACAGCAGGGCTCTAGACCCCAGGAAAGGCAGGGGGAGAGAAGCGGGCAGCGACGGCCTCTCTCCCCCTGCCTTTCCTGGGGGTGTATCGGCGTATAACACGCACACAGACTTTAGGCTAAAAATTTTAGCCTAAAAAGGGCGTGTTATACGCCGATAAATACGGTAGTTGTATTTTGCACTAAATTCTTTGCACTATGTAAATACATTACTAATATATCTCCATCGTATGACCAAAGTAGAGAGGAAATTTGCCTCCAAATGCCATAGGTAGTGGGTGACTATGATTGGTATGAGACCAGTGTTTGTCCCGTGGGCACATTCCAAGCAGTGGAAGCTGTGGTTTGATAAGAGACATTGGGGGGTATTTATCAAAGGATTTATGTGTTTTTTTTTCACGTAACTTTGGCGCAATACTTTGGCGCAGTCTTTTTGGGCCACAATTTGGCGCATCTTCTCCATTGTCATTTTTACAACTTTCTAAAAATCACATGGTCCTGTGTGTGATTTTAACTTTAGTCAGTAATTCATAATTTGCGCCAATCGATCTTTGGCGCAATTTTTCACCTTTAGGTTTTTTTTGGCACAAATCACCGCCAAGAAATTTTGCACATGGAAAACTCACATAGCAATGTCAGAAAATGTAAAGGCGTCAAAATACATTAAAACATTTTTTTGTGAAAGCAGCGATGCCTCCAGGGCTGCTCAATGCTATCCTGCAACATAGTTGTCTCTGAGGAACCTTCACCCTTCCGTTGAGCCAGCATTGGACATGGCCACACAGGTTCAGGAAAGATAAGCAGTGGTCTCCAACCTGCGGACCTCCAGATGTTGCAAAACTACAATTCCCAGCATGCCCGGACAGCCGTTGGCTGTCCGGGCATGCTGGGAATTGTAGTTTTGCAACATCTGGAGGTCCGCAGGTTGAAGACCATTGCACTAAAGTAACAACAACAACAACAACAAAAAACTACTCAAGTTGAAAATAAAATCCATTTCACATGGTGGCTATAAACCCCACAAAAGAAAATAACTCATGTCGCTTGCTGATATACTGCAGGAGGGACTCCGAAATGGCTGCTCTACAGGGTAAAATACGCGTCCTCTGTGGCGGTAAGTTCTGTGTAAAAGGCGCTGTGAACAGCTGATTTCAACAATTGCGCCAAAATTACTAACAACGTGCACCAAATGATAAATTTGGTGCATGTCCACGAAAACCAAAGTGAAAAAAAAAGGGTAAAAAGAAACTGTCAACAGGCAAAATTGATAAATACCCCCCCATTGTCATTCCTAACCTGTGTGTGTTACACCGCAGTGTGATGGGTAAGACAAAAATAAAGCAAAACAAGAGAACAGGTTCAGGTTCACACGGTGGAATGTCCGCACATAAAATTTTACGGACATTCCACCGCCAGCAGAGAATCGTCAGAACATGCCTGCCCCATGACTGTTTAGAAACGCACAGTCTCATAGACACCTCTATTCTTTTTGCGAACTTGGAATCTAAATTTCTATGCAAAAGTCATTCTGCCATGTGAACAGTGGAATGTCCGTGCAGAATTACGTGCGTAAATGACGCCATGTGAACATGGCCTAATAGAATGGGGGCTGCGGCTATAGACAAGCCCTGCAATTCCCGCTAGTGACGGCTAGGGGGCGGTAGTGATGGTGTCTATTGACAGATCAGAATTACAACAAATTTACCCTGAGGGGGTTAAGCAGTCTCTCAGTTGCATATGTCACACAAAAGTATAAAACTTAACCTTTATTTAACTAAATAATATGTGAGGAACAAACGTATTTAAAAACACAACTCCACTAACATCATGGTGTCAGTGAAATAGACCATAGGTCAAAGATGGGGCGACCCTGTCAGTTGTGTCCCTGATGAGGCCACAGAAGTGGTGAAACATGTTGGGGTGTGACAGTTTTGTGATTTAAATTGCGACTCCACTACATCTGAAGTATAATTCCAATTGGAAAAACAAGTTGTAAAAAAAAATAAGCCCACTCCTGCGGTGCACAGCAAGGAGTGGGGGCAATCTGCTGGGACTTCCCAATATCCCCTTGTGGGATTCAGGGTTTATTAATACCACACACATAAGTGGTTAAGAGGGATCATTGTACCTCAATGTGAATAACTCAGCTTCAGTACTGAGGATCATATAACAATTCAAGGCTGATACAGCCCTTTGGTTGGATCCGAAAACAGGGTCGCCCCATCTTTGACCTATGGTCTATTTCACTGACCCCATGATGTTAGTGGAGTTGTGTTTTTAAATACGTTTGTTCCTCACATATTATTTAGTTAAATAAAGGTTAAGTTTTATACTTTTGTGTGACATATGCAACTGACAGACTGCTTAACCCCCTCAGGGTTAATTTGTTGTCATTTGGATTGCCTCAGCATATGTCATTGGGCCGTAAGGTAGTAGTTTATTGACAGATCAGAGGGCTCCTGCAGAAAAAGTATGACATCTGTGACTGCCACTCATAGGACAGTGGATCAGATGGCATTGCTGGGGCATGTGAAGTTTTCTTTATATATTTCTCAGTTTTCATTGAAATATAAAACAAAATAGAATCTTTAACAGGCACAGCACCATACATTTTGTAGTGGCTGTGCTTGGTATTGCATCTAAGTTCCATTCACTTAAAGGGGTACTCTGCCCCTAGACATCTTATCCCCTATCCCAATGTTTCCCAACCAGGGTGCCTCCAGCTGTTGCAAAATTATAACTCCCAGCATGCCAGGACAGCCTTTGGCTGTCCGGGCATGTTGGGAGTTGTAGTTTTGCAACAGCTGGAGGGACCCTGGTTTGGAAACAAGGCCATACCCAAAGGATAGAGGATAAGATGTCTGATTGTAGGGGTCACGCCGCTGGGACCCCCACGATCTCTGTGCAGCACCCCGCATTCATTTAAAATGCTGGGTGCGGGTGGCGGGGTTGTGAGGTCACTACCACGCCCCCTTATGATGTCACACGATGCCCCCTATAGGGGAGGGCGTGGTGGCCGTCACACCCCCTCCCATAGACTTGCATTGAGGGGGCGTGGCCGTGACATCACGATCCTGCTGCCCGCTCTAAGCATTCGGAACAACATTTTCCGAACATTGGGGCAGCGGAGTACCCCTTCAAATGGGACTGAGCAACAAAAGCTATATAGTTTGCAAGGTTTAAAAAAAGGCAAAAGTCCATCATGTTCAAATCCCTAGATCAACGTTCTATCCCCATGAATCTAGTTTCCATAATCACAGCATCATGTGGCAGAGAGTTCCATAGCCTCACTGCTCTTGCAGTAGAGAATCCCCGTCTGTGATGATAGTGAAACCTTCTTTGCTAGAAAGATCTCTGTACTGTCCATTCATATATTTCTACATTGCAATTCACCCCTAAGACGTCTTTTCTCCAAACTAAATAACCCCAAGCTTGATAACCTGTCTTGGTACTCTAATCCACCCATTCCATTAAAGGGGTACTCCGGTGGAAAACTTTTTTTTTTTTTTACATCAACTGGTGCCAGAAAGTTAAACAGATTTGTAAATTACTTCTATTAAAAAATCTTAATCCTTCCAGTACTTATTAGCTGCTAAATACTACAGAGGAAATGGTTTTCTTTTTGGAACACAGAGCTCTCTGCTGAGATCATGACCACAGTGCTCTCTGCTGACATCTCTGTCCATTTTAAGAACTGTCCAGAGTAGGAGAAAATCCCCATAGCAAACATATGCTGCTCTGGACAGTTCCTAAAATGGACAGCAGATGTCAGCAGAGAGCACTGTGGTCATGATGTCAGCAGAGAGCACTGTGTTCCAAAAAGAAATCCATTTCCTCTGTAGTATACAGACCCTAAAAAGTACTGGAAAGATTAAGACTGGGAGTACCCCTTTCACACTTTTTTTTAAACACTTTTAGCCTATTATAAGCAATTATTCAATTTCCTATATTGAATGCATACTAGATAGCGGAAGCTTATGGGGGCCACTGGACAACCAATTTCTCCAAAAAAATGCCATGATAGTGGCAAACAAACAGTTTAAAGGAGATCTCTGGCAAAAAATAACTTATCCTCTATCCACAGCATAGGGGATAAGTAGCTGATCACGGGGGGTCCGTCATCTGCCCCCCCCCCCCCCCCACCATCACTGGGACAAGACCCGGCGCTTAGTGAGGAGTACAGCTCTCGGGCAACATCGGCAAATCCCATAGAAATGAATGGAGTGCATGCAGTCTACTGGTAGACAATACGCGCTTCTAACTGAGAGCACCGGGGTCCCGTCCAGGTGATCGCACAGTTCCCCAGTTATCCTGTTGATAGGGGATGTTATTTTTCACCGGAGTACTCCTTTAACAACATACATTGGAGTGATCTCCGATGTGAGTCATTACCGGCAGGTGTCGGCCGCAGACAGCCGCCAACACCTGCCTGATATGGCAAGGGAGCCTGGCTCCCAAGCCCATGCCATACTCCCTTACGTGCCAGGAAGGGGTTAACAACGTAAGTCTATGGGAAACGGATTCTGCTGTATGGCATACAGCAGCATTCATTTTTAGCAGCTGCTTACCTATAGTTTTTTTTCCCTATCAAGTGTATAAAATGTATAAATGAAACATAACCGCAGTGTGAACCCAGCGTAAGGCCAAGGATGCAAACTGTCAAATCGGGCGTTTGTTGTTTTAAGCATACTAATTTTTGTACAAAAGTCTGTAAATTTAATTTTTTAAGTACCGTATTTATCGGCGTATAACACGCACTTTTTAGTGCATAGCAACGACGCTGGGGACGCACGACGGAGGCCTGCAGCAGCGCGGACCCGACTCAGGTAATTATGCCACCGGGGATGGGGGGAGGCAACGGGGCAGCGGCGCCGGCAATGGGTGCCGCTGCCCCTTCTCTCCCCCTGGCTGTCGGCGCCGCTTCTCTCCCCCTGGCTATCGGCGCCGGCACCGATAGTCAGGGGGACAGAACGGGCAGCGGCGCCGATAACCAGGGGGTGAGAAGGGCCGACAGCAGCACTCTAGACCCCAGGAAAGGCAGGGGGAGAGAAGCGGGCCTCGCCTCTCTCCCCCTGCCTTTCCTGGGGGTATATCGGGGTATACACGCGCACACACGCACCCTCATTTTACCATGGATATTTGGGTAAAAAACTTTTTTTACCCAAATATCCTTGGTAAAATGAGGGTGCGTGTTATAGGCCGGTGCGTGGTATACCCCGATAAATACGGTATTCACATATGAATTGGGTATAGTTGTAATCGTATGGACCTACAGAATAAAGGCAAGGTGTCATTTTTTAATGAAAAGTGCACTGTGTAGAAACGGCAGCCCCAAAAAATTAGCAAAACGGCTTTTTTTTTCTTTCAAACTTGCCCCAGAAATAATTCTGTTTTACTGTAAAACAAAAGGCAAGGAGGAAAACATGAAATTTATTTTTTTTCTCAAAATGTCTTTAACCTCTTCCTGCTACAGGAAGTATGCATATAGTCATATCGCGTCGGTCCTGGAGTCCATCAACAGCCGGGACCCGCGGCTAATACCGGACATCACTGATCGCTGTGATGCACAGTATTGACCCTTCAGACGCAGCGATCAAAGTTGATCACCACGTCTAAAGTGAACGTAAACATTGCCAGTTAGCTCAGTGGTGCTGTTCGGGACCGCCGTGGTGAAATCGCCTACCTGCCTCCTCGCTGTCCGATCGCCGAATGACTGCTCCGTGCCTGAGATACAGGCAGGAGCAGTCGAGCGGCGATAATACTGATCAATGTTCTGCTATTGCCTGGCAGTGATCAGTGTAGGAAATCAGTGTGTGCAATGTTATAGCCGCCTATGGGAGCTATAACATTGCAAAAAAAAAAGTGTAAAATATAGTGTTAATAAATGTGATTTAACCACTTCCCTAATAAAGGTTAGAATCACCCCCTTTTCCCATAAAAAAAACTATGTAAAAAAAATATATATATAAACATATGTGGTATCGACGCATCCGTAAATGTCCAAACTATAAAAATATATTGTTAATTAACCCGCACGGTCAATGGCGTACAAGTAAAAAAAATTCAAAAGTTCAAAATAGCGTATTTTTGTTCACTTTTTATACCATAAAAAAAATGAATAAAATCAATTTTGATTGAATAAAATCAGTTGCGATCAAAAAGCCCAATCAAAACAAAAATGGTACCAATAAAAACTTCAGATCACGGCGCAAAAAATGAGCCCTCATACCGCCCTGTATGTGGAAAATAATAAAGTTATAGGGGTCAGAAGATGACATTTTTAAAGGTATAAATTTTCCTGCATGTAGTTATGATTTTTTCCAGAAGTCCGACAAAATCAAACCTAAATAAGGCTGCATTCACACCACGTTTTTACAATACAGTTCCTGTATCAGGTTTTTGATGAAAAACGGATTCCTCAAAACCGGACTAAACTGTATCAAAACGTGTGTTCAAATTTCCCCCCGTATACGGTTTGAAAAATGATTTACGGTTGCATCCGTTTTTAACTTTTCACTCCATTTTGAATAAGTTTCACTTGTTTGATTGAAATTCCAAGAAAAAAAACTGTACAAAGTCAAAAACCATATAGTGAAAACCGGATGGGACCGTACGCTGTTTTTCACCCTGACCAAAAAACGTGGTAGACTACGGTTTTGGGTACAGGTAAAAAAACGGGCAAAATGGTATAAGACGCAAAACGGACTAAACCGGATGATGCGTTTGACATACGGTTTACAATGTTAAGTCAATACATATATATTCTATACGGTTCCGTACGGTTTTTAACTTGAAACCGTATACGGGAACTGTATAGTAAAAACGTGGTGTGAATGCACCCTAATTAGGGTATCAATTTTACTGTACGGATCTACAGAATAAAGAGAAGGTGTCATTTTTACCAAAAAGTTAACTGCATAGAAACGGAAGCCCCCAAAAGTTACAAAATGGCGTTTTGTCTTCAATTTTGTCGCACAATGATTTTTTTTTCCGTTTCACCGTGGATTTTGGGGTAAAATGACTGATGTCACTGTGAAGTAGAATTGGTGGCACAAAAAATAAGCCATCATATGGATTTTAAAGGGGTACTCCGCTCCCCAGCGTCCGGAAGTTTGTTCCGGACGCTGTGCGCGGGCTTCCGCGTTCAGGGCTGCCCCTCGTGACGTCACGCGCCCGCCCCCTCAGCGAAAGTCTATGGGAAGGGGGCACGAGGGGCACGAAGCCCGCACACAGCATACGGAACAATAAACTTCCGGACGCTGGGGAGCGGAGTACCCCTTTAAGGTGGAAAATTGAAAGGGTTATGATTTTAAAAAAGTATGGAGGAAAAAAGAAAGAGTCCTTAAGTGGTTAAACCGGTGTTTCCAAACCATTGTGCCCCACGGTTGCCAAACTACAAATCCCAGCATGCCCGGACAGCCTTTGGCTGTCCGGGCATGCTGGGAGTTGTAGTTTTGCAACAGCTGGAGGCACCCTTATTAGGAAAAACTCTGCGGGGGAGATTTATCAAAACCTGTCCAGAGGAAAAGTTGCTGAGTTGCCCATAGCAACCAATCAGATTGCTTCTTTCATTTTAACAGACCTTTTTACAAAAATGAAAGAAGTGATCTGATTGGTTGCTATGGGCAACTCAGTAACTTTTCCTCTGGACAGGTTTTGACAGGTTAAACAGAAACGCAGTGTGAACATGGCCTAAGGAGGAAAAAAATAAAATAAAACGCAATTTTTTTTTTAATTGTCTGGATTATTAAAGGGTTAAAGCAGCGTTCCCCTTTAGGATGCCGGGGGGCCTGTGTAACCATCCGCCATATAGCACGTTGTTCCGAGGGGGGGGAAGAGAGAATCCCGGGGCCGCTCCGGCTCATAAATGACGCGCACACCGGGCAGGCGGCTCTAGGATCCAGGAGGCCGCGGCTCCCAGCATCCCCCGCGCGTCGCGCAGGCGCAGAACGGCCACAGCTCAGGAAGAGGAAAATAGGAAAACAGCGGAGCGAGAAAAACAAGAGGCAGGGGGGGCGGGGAGGCCTCGGTATCCCCCACACACGGCCCGAGTACCGGTCACTGCCGACCAGAGTGTAACCCGAACCTCCCCCCACATGGTGGCGCCCGACGCCGAGACACGAACAGCTGTACCGCGGCCATGAACAGTGGACTGCCCCCGACCCCCTCCGCGGTGGTAGCGCCCCCCGGGGCCCCTCAGCTGCCTCCTATGGGGGGGCCCGGGGTGAAGCTGAAGTTCTGCCGGTACTACGCCAAGGATAAGACGTGCTTCTACGGGGACGAGTGCCAGTTCCTGCATGAAGAGCCGCTGGGCATCCATGGCAACAGCCTGGCCGGGTATCCGCAGCCCGTGCTGCCCGTCACCCCGGGGGGCAAGAAGGTGGAGCTGGGGCTGGACGGACCGAGGATCACCCGTGAGTACAAGGGGGGTGGAATCACCTAGGGAGCATGCTGGGACTTGTAGTTCCTTGTTAATGACAACCAACATGGCCGCCCCCTGGAGCAGTGCTTCCCAAAACTACAACTCCCAGCATGCCCCGACAGCCTTCGGCTGTCGGGGCATGCTGGGAGTTGTAGTTTACCAACAGCTGCAGGTCATCTGGTCTGGTGCCATGATTTTCATGCCTGATACAGTTGGCTCAGTAGTTTCAAAACTACAACTCCCAGCATGTCCTGACAGCCTTCAGATGGGAGTTGTAATTTTTACTACAGGCTGGAAAGTGCTGCCCTAATGGGTGGCCACGTATTGGCTGCAAAACTTTCCATATTCCTTCACAAGCTGGTCCATTCACATGAATGGGAAATGGGTCAGGGAGGGGGGAGGCTGGTCAGTGAGTAACAGCTATTGTGCGTATCACTGTTCTTTATACGCTGATGTGGTGTGCCCCCTCTCATATATTTACGCCTGGATTCACACAGGGATATTACAGCGGTGTTCTTGCGTCTATATCTCAGCCTGACTGTGGGTCTGAGGACGCAAGGTGACAACTGTAAAAAAAATCAGTATAAAGCCTGAGTTGCAGGGGATGAAACGCCTCTACTATTACACACCATGAGGAGAATACAGTGGTCCCTCAACATACAATGGTAACTCGTTCCAAATGAACCATCGTTAGTTGAAACCATTGTATGTTGAGGGATCCGTGCAATGAAAAGAATAGGAACTTATACTCACCTGTCCCCGCCGCTCCGGACCGTCACCGCTGCCTGGGATCGTCGCTCTTCATCGCCGTCATCACGTCTCTGCACGCGTCACTCCTATTGGATGACGGCGTGCTCGGCGACGTGATGAGGATGGAGAGCCCCGACGATGCAGGGGATCCTGAAGAGGATGGTCTGGAGCGCCGGGGACAGGTAAGTGATCATCACCGGATTACACGGGGCACGTAAACGGCTATCCAGTGGCAGCTGAAGCAGTCAGCGCTGCCGGATAGCCGTTTATGCGATGGCCCCGACATACAAAAGCATCATATGTTGATGCTGCCTTCAACATGCGATGTCCTCAGAGACCATCGTATGCTGAAATGATCGTATGTCGGGGCCATCGTAGGTCGGGGGGGTCACTGTATATAATTTTTGGTTTACTCTCTCTGCAGGTTAAGAATGCGGGTGTCACAGTGATTGATGTTTGTAGGGCTGCTGGGAGTTAGTCTTAGTTAGTCTGTAAAACAGGTCATGTGCGTCAAATTGGCGGCTTTTTCCAAAAAGTCGCACATGATAAATCCCTACCCGCTGCAAAAATCTCTTGTAAAATAGTCCACAACATGGGTATGGTTCTAAAACGCTCTAAATGAATAATCAGACGAAAATCAGCTGCGGCAAAGTTAGACTTTAAAAATAAAAACAAGGCAAGACCGCAATCACACCTCGTTTTCAATGTACGGGTGCCGGATCCGGCTGGGGGAGGGGAAAACCGGGCGCTCCCGTACCCCAGCCGGACCAGCGTTGAAATCCATTTACTTTAATGAGCTGACCGGAGTCAAACGGTGACTCCGGTCGGCTCATTTTTTACCCAAATCCGGTTTCCTGAACGGACCTAAAACTGTAGTATTCTAGACCTGGGTTTCTAAACTACAACTTCCAGCATACTACTGTTTTAGGTCCGGTCAGGAAACTGGATACGGGTCAAAAAATGAGCTGACCGGAGTCACCGTTTGACTCCGGTCGGCTCATTAAAGTAAATGGATTTCAGCGCTGGTCCGGCTGGGTTACAGGAGCTCCAGGTTTTCCCCTCCTCCAGCACCCGTACAGTGAAAACGAGGTGTGAATGCGGCTGGGTTCACACCACGTTTTTGCAATACATTTCCCGTATCATGTTTTTGATTTAAAAAAAAAAAAACGGATTCCTCCAAACCGGACTAAACTGTATCAAAACGTGTTTACAAATTTTAATCCGTATACGGTTTGAAAAATGATGTCCGGTTGCATCCGTCTTTAAGAAAATAAACGTATAAGTTTTTTACTGTTCATTCCGTTATGAATAAAGCTTCACTATTTTGATTGAAATTCCAAGAAAAAAACCTGTGCAGAGTCAAAAACCATATGGGGAAAACCGGATGGAACTGTACGCACATACGGTTCTGTACGGGTCCCATTGACTCCCATGTAAAAAAAAAAAAAAAAAGTACACGTTTCAATATGGGTTTTCAGCTGGACCAAAAATCGTGGTAGGCTTCGGTTTTGGGTACGGGAAAAAAACTGACAATACCGTACAGGATGCAAAACATTTGGCATACGCTTTTAAATACGTAGAGATGAGCGAACTTACAGTAAATTCGATTCGTCACGAACTTCTCGGCTCGGCAGTTGATGCCTTTTCCTGCATAAATGAGTTCAGCTTTCAGGTGCTCCAGTGGGCTGGAAAAGGTGAATACAGTCCTAGGAGACTCTTTCCTAGGACTATATACATCTTTTCCAGCCCACCGGAGTATCTGAAGGCTGAACTATTTTACACAGGATAAGCCATCAACTGCCGAGCCGAGAAGTTCGTGACTAATCAAATTTACTGTAAGTTCGCTCATCTCTATCAATACGGTTCCATACGTTTTTCAAATTCAAAATGTATACGGGAACTGTATTGCAGGGTTTTCTTATCCCCTATCCACAGCATAGGGCAGTGTTTCCCATGCAGGGTGCCTCCAGCTGTTACAAAACTACAACTCCCAGCATGCCCAGACAGCCAAAGGCTGTCTGGGCATGCTAAGAGTTGTAGTTTTGTAACAGCTGGAGGCACCTTGGTTGGGAAACACTGGGATAAGGGGATATATAGCTGATAGCGTATGGTCCGACAGCTAGGACCCCCCCCCCTGAGATCTTTGGAACAGCAAGGATTGCGGGGGCTCGGCCTGCACTTTGATAGCCAGTCTCCTGCTGTGACTACCAGGAGCGGATAAAGTAGTTTAACCCTTCACATGTACCAGCATTGGCCCTGTGATACCTGGCACCTCTTATGTTTCCATGACAGCCGGGGGTCTTGTGAAGGCCCCCAGACTTTCCATGGTTGTCTGTGTACCGGGCACTGCTGTGCAGCATGACCGGGTACGCAGACTAAAAAAACTGCATTAAGGAACTAGTGCAGTGTTTTCTACCAAATGTGGTAAATAAAAATACATTTTTCCTATATTTTCATACTTAAAACATAAAAAAATACACATTTGGTATCGCTACGTCTGTAACGACCCGAGCATAGTTATAAAACACAGTAACAAAAAAGCATGCTTGCGATTATTTTAATTTTCTTCTAAAAAAAAACCAAAGGAAATGTTACAAAAAAGGAGTCCTAACGCAGTGCAGTAAGGCAAAAAAATTTAGTTATGGAGTCTGTAATATGGCGACACAAATTAATGTATTTTTAATTTTTTTTAGTTTCTGTAATGGCATTGTCGTGTTAAAAAAAACTACATAAGCTTGAAATTGCTGTAAAAGAACTTACAGTAAATTCGATTCGTCACAAACTTCTCGGCTCGGCAGTTGATGACTTATCCTGCGTAAATTAGTTCAGCTTTCAGGTGCTCCTGTGGGCTGGAAAAGGTGGATACAGTCCTAGGAGACTCTTTCCTAGGACTGTATCCACCTTTTCCAGCCCACGGAAGCACCTGAAAGCTGAACAAATTTTAGCAGGATAAGTAATCAACTGCCGAGCCGAGAAGTTTGTGACGAATCGAATTTACTGTAAGTTCGCTAATCTCTAGTGGTTAGCACTGCTGCCTTGCAGTGCTGGGGACTTGGGTTCAAATAAATAAAGCGTTATTATTATAATAACGTCAGCAGAGAGCACTGTGCTCGTGATGTAATCAGAGAGCATTCCAAAAAGAAAATAATTTCCTCTGTAGTATTCAGCAGCTAATAAGTACAGGAAGGTTTAAGATTTTTTTAATAGAAGTAATTTACAAATTTGTTAGCTTTCTGCCACCAGTTGATTTAAAAGAAAAAAGGTTTTCACCGGAGTACCCCTTTAACCCTATTGTTCGTGACGCCAGGCTGAGGGCTAGTATGCTGAGGTAATTCTCTGGCCTATCGCCGCCCTTCCCAGTAATGATAGGTGCATGTATAAAATGACTGAAGGTCCACAAGGTACTTGAACTTGGATAACTTTACTGAACAGCTTGCGGTGCATCCAATGCACTAGAACAGTCTCAGGAATACAGTCTCTATATAGTGCAATGACTGACAGTTGTTTCGGACCTTGACTTTTAGATACAGTCTCTGAATTTAGGGTAATATTTGAAGATCCGTCCGGATTTAGGGGATTGATAAGGTCCGGTGATCATGCAGAGTGCCTAGGGATTGATAGATTCTAAATTGAGAGTGTATCAGCTGTTGCCGCAAGGCTCGGGCCTAACTCACTGCGGGAGATGGCTGTATAGATCCTTCCTCGTCAGGAGCAAAGAGCAATGGCCGCCTCTCCTTTAAATGGGCAGGGCCGTTTTGGATTGGTCCCTGTAACTGTCACTCACCGTTACAAGGCGTGATGGGTAGAATACGTCACAGGGACCTCCAAAGGTCCTAAAGCAAAAACCATAGTTTTCCAGATCACGTGACCCGCAGGTCCTGCTACTCTGTATACAGGTAATTAACTATTTATAGACATTGATATCATATTAACATGCATCCTAAATAAACTATTAGCTCAGTAACTATCTAGATGAGAGGTGACCAGGGGTGAACTAGACAATGGGGACCCCGACGTCCTAGGGACTCTGGCCAAGGGTACCCACACGCAGGTACCGGATAGGATATGGTACCGGGACACCACATTATAGATTGCGGGGGGCCGTCCGCTGGAGCCCCCTGCGGTCTCCTGTATGGGGCCCTGGCAGTGCACAGAAAGGGGGCGTGTCCATCCCCAGCATGAAGTGACGGCTAACACTCTCCCCCATATATCCCATAAAGATACGTGGAGGGGGTGTGTCAGCCACCGCGTCATGCAGGGACGAAACGCTTCCTTCATGCGGACTGCCGGGGGCCCCGTACGGCAGATAGTGGTCGGACCCCCCACGATCTATGACTAGTTGTATACCACTACAGTTTTCCTTTAAAGGGGTACTCCACTGCCCCAGTGTCCAGAACATTTAGTTCCAAATGCTGGGTACGTGCTGCGGGGGTCTTGACGTTACACCATGCCCCCTCATTGCAAGTCTATGGGAGGGGGCATGATGGACGTCACGCCCCCTCCCATAGACTTGCATTGAGGGGGTGTGACGTCACGAGGGGCATGGCCGTGACATCATGACCCCCGCATCCAGCGTTCTGAACTAAACATTCTGGACTCTGGGGCAGAGGAGTACCCCGTTTAAGTCCAAAAGGCATGCCAGGGGAAGGGTATAAAGCACTACCAGTAAATCCGTATACCTGCCAGGGGCATAATCTGCAATATAGAAGTTACTTAGTGATACATATAGGAAGGAGTATGTTCTCACACATTGATAACTTAACCCCTTAAGGATCATGTTTTTTTTTTTTGCACTTTTGTTTTTTCCTCCTCACCTTCTAAAAATCATAACTTTCCATTTTCCACCTACAGACCCATATGAGGGCTTGTTTTTGCGCCACCAATTGTACTTTGTAATGACACCAATAATTTTACCACAATCTACGGCAAAACCAGAAAAATATTTGTGGGGCTAAATTTGAAGAAAAAAACAGCATCTTGTAACTTTGGGGGGCTTCCGTTTCTACGCAGTTAGTTATTTTTATTCTGTAGGACCATACAGTTTAAAATTATACCTAACAACATATATCATTTTATTTAGTTTTATTTCTGTAAAAAAAAAAAAAAAAAATTATAACTATGCATGAAAATTTGTATGTTTAAAATGTCCTCTTCTGACCCCTATAACTTTTTTATTTTTCCATATACGGGGCGGTATGAGAGCTCATTTTATGCGCCATGATCTGAAGTTTTCAAATTTTTGTTTTGATGGAACTTTTTTTTATACAGTATAAAAAATTTTCATTGAATATAGTTTTTTTTTTCTCTCCAGTCTATCCTTGGCGCTGTTAAGGCACAGTACTTGTTCATTAGCTACTTTTGTGCGACTTTTAAAGTAGATGTTTAAGTTTTTGACTTGCAGTGCACTTTTTTTCACATTTAGTCATGCAGTGCACCCTTATTTATCATATGCGACTTTTACAAAAAGTTGCAAAAAAATACGCGATCGTCCATTTCTACGGAAAGCAGCATTAAATAGAGAAAATGTCAATACAAACTCTTAATTGGTCCTGCCACCCTTGTGTGCGTGAGGTGTTTCTTTTGGACCTCCATACTTGGATGGCCATTGTGAAGAAGCTGGCATGTCGGACCCGGTAAAGTTAAAAACGAACATTAGCCGAATGTGAACTGAGCTCCTGTGGTCAAGTCTTTCAGCACTTTTCTACTGCTGACCACTGTTACGGGTTATAATTATGTTTGGGATGTTATGATCATGGATTTCTGTAAGAGGTTATACTAATGGTTTGTCATACAGCTAGGGGTTCATGACATTGGTAAGGGGTTGGGAATAGGGATATTAGGATCGCACCCACAGAGCTGACTGCATAGTGACCGAAACCGAGAGCCACACACCTCGGGCTCTCTCCCACCTCCACAGAACGATGCAAAGGAAGCCATGGAAAGAGAGGGTGGGTAGTCTTCTATATGACACTTCTTGGCTGCACCCCAGGAGCTGACACTTATTCATGTTTTCCCCATTTCTGTTGGGTCCGGAGGCCGACGGATGCTTCACTAGGCTCCTCGTTCAATTCAGGGTCTGTGATAACTTCTGCCATGGATTCATTTTCATTCTCCATAGACTCCGGCAGATCACAGGCTGCTGAGGTGGAGGGTCTGGCCTTTTTTATTGACCTGCCGGAGTCCGTCATGTCTCCTGCACCCCACCAGACAGGAGGACTGAAGGATTTCCGGAACACACTAACGTAATGAGGTGGACAGTGCGACAAGATGTCCAAGCTGCAGGACGGCTACAATCTTCAAACATGCAAATATCTGGCAACTTCATCATATACAGTAAAGCTGGCCCTCAGCTACAAGAATCAGCTCAGGGCTGGCCGGTATGGTGCAGTCTCCTGAGTCGGGAGCCCGTGCCATACCCTGTTAACACCCACAAGATGCACGTCCTTGGTCGTTAACCAGTTAAAGGGGGAACTTGAACTCTGAAGTTCAGAACTGTAGTTCCTTCATCTTGCTGCATTTCTCCGTCTGGTGTTCAGTAACAATGGATGCTACACAACTGATGCACATTAACATTGTGGCATCAGTTGCATTGAGGTCTTGGCTGGGTTCATGTGTGTCGGACATGTGTAATCCCAGCCTATGGGGCCATCTCGTTCACATAGAGAATGAATGAGGAGCGAAGTGCGCCGTCGCTCACTTCTGTCCCCACTCGTTCTAGTGAACACTCAGACCTTGGCTGATTTAAAAACGTTTGATATTTCTCTGAAAGATCGAATATATATATATATATATATATATATATATATATATATATATTTTTTTTAATTATTTATTTATTTTTTCTCTTTACATTGGCAGGTACTTTCAGCTTTCTTGTTGCACGTGCTCAGTTACAGCACTAGAGGTTATAGCAGAGTGCACGGTTTGTCTTTAAAATAGCATAGCATGGAACCCATGTGAGAGGATCTACTGTGAGGGGAGCACAATATGAGGGGCACAAGAGGCTGGAGGCTTACCCTATAGCAGCCAGGGAAATACAGGTGAACAGCCTGGAGTAGATGTCAGCAGTGCATGATGGGAACTGTAGTCTGAAGTAGACAAGGCTTCAGCAGCATCTTAAGGTAGAACCCATGGAAATGATAGTGTAACATAAAAGGGAACACTGGGTGTAATGACCCGCTGCCTTAGTTTAAAAGAGTTGTCAAGTGGAAAACAACTTATCTCCCATCTACAGAATAGTGGATAAGTAGCTGATCGTATGGAGTCTGACTGCTCGGACCTCCTGCAATCTTCTGAACAGGAGTGCAGCTTTTTAAGAAGAACATGTGCTGCAGACTGGACATCCTCCGCTCATTTCTATGGGAGTAGAGATTCCCAAGGGCTGTACTGGAACATCTCCGGCGCTCCCATAGAAATGCCGCAGGTCCTCTCAGAGAACTGTAGTCACGTTCATGAAATTGCTGCCGGGGTTCCACTTTTTGAATGACATCCCCCCCCCTGGACTCCCAAACTAGGGTTGTCCACTGAAAGTTATCTCACTGGACAACCCCTTTCAGTTATTTGCCCAAACTCTGGCATACCCCCTTTAAGTGGTTAAAGAAATGTCAGGATTCTTGAATCCTGCCAGATTTCTCTTTCAGTTTAGGATCCACTTCTGGTTGTGGCTTAAAGGAGAACTATTGTTCAGGACAATGTATCCTGTATCCAAAGGAGGATGGGTATTGGATAAAATGTCCTGCATGATAGTTCTCATTTAGGGTGCGTTGACACTTGACTATGTTCTGCTGCAGATTTGATTTTACTTCCCATTGAAGTAAATGGGTAGCAAAATCTGCAGCAACATATGCACGTGAATGTACCCTTAAAGGGGTACTCCAGCCCTAATACATCTTATCCACTATCCAAAGGATAGGGGAGAAGATGTCTGATCGCGGGGGTCCTGCCGTGAGGTCACATGGGGGCAGAGTCGTGACGTTACTATACTCTGGCCCTGTGGTCGGCACCCGGCAGTTTGTGATCTGGCAGTGCGGCGTGCAGCTCAAAGAGGCGGGTGCCGAATGCAAGATTGCTGGGGTCCCCAGCGGCGGGACCCCCGCAGTCAGACATCTTATCCTCTATCCTTTGGATAGGGGATAAGATGTCTTAGGGCTGGAGTACCCCTTTAAGAAGACTTGGCAGAGAGGTGGAGGACACCTACATTCTACTAAGAACAGACTAGTGTGGGAATCGCAGCCTGAAACCAGGTGACAACTCTCACACTTCAGTCCCATCACAACAAATCCAGTTTACAATGCAGTGTGATCATGGCCTTGTTACAGGAACTTGTTTTTCTAAAGTGCTCTTCCAGTTCCCAGAAAAAAAGCATAGAAATATTTTATCACACAGAATTAGTTGCTGTTGGTCACAGATTCTGCGCCCCTTCTGCTTGAGATTAGAGGATTGTACTGTTCAGCAAAAATGCTAATATATATATATTTAACATGGCTTCCCAGTGATGTTGGTACCAGAGCTGATAACAGGATTGTCATGTTGAATACACAGCCTTTCTTTTCCAGTATTCCCTGCACTATGGCTGCTTTCACATCAAATTTTGCCCCTACGGCTGGGAAATTTTGGAACGGAGCGCTCCTGTATCCCTGCTGGACAGGTGCCGAATCTCATTCACTAAAATGAGCCGACCAGAGTCAGTAACTCCAGTCGGCCCATTTTTGCCTCGTATACAGTTTTGTGACCAGACCTAAAACTGTGGTTTGGGGATGGTAAATTTCAGCTCACAATTCTTCTAAAGTGGGGGGGGAACCCAGTTGTATACTAACAGTGGCTCTACAAAAAGCTGGTTACAACTGATCTGGCTTCAGAGACCTCTTGTGGTCAGCTGGTGACAGGACACCGTGGCTGCTGCAGGGATAATGTGGCCATGCACTCTTAATAGCTTGTCTGATAGTTCTCCCCCATACTTGGACTGTTTGCCTTGGTTGAACATTTATATTCTGTCTATGGAGAGCGGAGGGATAAGCTGCTGTCAGAGCACTGGAGGCAGCTCATCACTTCAAGAGCAGCCACGTGAAATTCGTTATACCAGACCAGGGTTTCCCAACCAGGGTGCCTTCAGCTGTTGTGAAACTACAACTCCCGGCATGCTGAGTGTTGCAGTTCCGTAACAGCTGTAGGCACCCTGGTTGGGAAACCCTGTACCAGACCCTTCTGTCACTGATATCTGTTTTGTCTGCCATACACTTTAGACAGTCTGCCAGACCTGCCAAGGTCAGTGGTTTCTGCAGACTTCTGTCTAAATTGTATGAGGCCCTGTTACACACTGGTCATTTCTGGATGGTTGACCATATAACATTTGGACGGGCCAAGTCTGTGCAGTGTTCTCCAGGTTGCGGGTTCTAAGCACCGTTGACTTTTGCCTCGGACATCTGCTGTGATGGGACACATGGAAGGGGCTTTAGTGAGACTGCTTGGCCTGATCACATGTTAAAGGGAAACTCTTCTGTTTTATGGTGCCCAATCCACGAACTGCATGAGGAGGGTGAGATCGGGGAGCACGATCCTGACATGCAGCCATTTACTTTAATACACTCCTGCATGCATGTAAGAATAAACTCTAGTTTATGCACAATGGCTGAGTGGTTGGCGCTGTTACCTTGCAGTGCTGGAATCCTAGGTTCAAGCCCATACAACCAGGGCCACATCTGTATGGGGTTTGTTTTCTCCCACACTCCAAAAACATTGTGATAATCTCTGTACAGCACTGTGGAAAAGTGCTTTTTAAATTAATATGAATAAATTAAATTTTTAAGTGATAACAGAAAGTATTACTTTACTAAGAGAGTAGTGGATGCATGGAATAGTCTTCCTGCAGAAGTGGTCGCTGCAAATACAGTGAAGGAGTTTAACCCCTTTTCGATAATGGACGTATATTTACATCCATTGCTCTCTCCCGTTATGTGAAGCTGGGCACGCTTCATACCCGGTGGGTCCCAGTTGCTATCAGCATCCAGGAACCGTGGCTAATACCGGATGTTGCCCATCAGGCTGATGTCTGGTATTAACTCTTTAGACGCTGTGATCAAAGTTGATTGTGGCTTCTAAAATAGGAGAAAACACATCCCGGCTAGCTCCCAGCAGACTGTTCGAGACCGCCGTGGGGAAATCGCAGCGTCCTGAACAAAAATAAACATGTGGTACCGTAGTCTGCGTAAATGTCCGAACTATAAAAATATACCGTAACCTTAATTAAACCACATGGTCAATGGCGTACATGTAAAAAATAAAAATAAAAATTTGGGGGAATTTTATTTTTGGTCACTTTGTATACCCTAAAAAATGTATAAAAGGTGATCAAAAAGTCCCATCAAAACTGTACCAATGAAAACTTCAGATCACGGCGCAAAAAATAATCCCTCAAACAGCCCCGTATATGAAAGTTTTATAGGGGTCAGAAGAGGACAATTTTAAACATGCTAATCTTCGTACAAATAATAATAATAAAAATAATTAAAAAATGAAAATAAAAAAAAGTATATGTTGGGTTTCAAGATAAGGTGTCATTTTTACGAGAAAATGCACAGTGTACAATCAAAAGTTACAAAATGGCATTTTTTTTTTCAATTTTGTCCCACAAGGATTTTTTTTTGTTTGTTTCACATAGATTTTGTGATGACATGATTAATGTCATTACAAAGTACAATTGGTGGCGCAAAAAAACAAGCCCTCATATGAGTCTGTAGGTGCAAAATTGAAAAGGTTAGGATTTTTAGAATTTGAGGAAAAAACAAAAGTGCAAAAATGAGAACCTGTCGTCCTTAAGGGTTTAAGCAGCATGTATAGGATAGGCATAAGGCCAGGGACTAATTATAGTATTCAGAATATTGGGCAGACTAGATGGGCCGAATGATTTTCTGTTGACACATTCTATGTATGTTTAAAAAAAAACTGCCAGGTAAGAGTCATGAGGGGCGCTCCTCACAGCTGTTTCACGCCTAGCCGGCTTTGAGTGACAAGTCTGTTCCCATCTTTGAGAATGCGCGACTTGGTTCTGGCAGGGTGAAGAGGCCACCTGCCGGGACCCACCCCAGTGACTACTTACCCGGGTCCTGTTGGCTTTTTCAAAACTTTCTCTGAAGCTCCGGAGTGTTTCAGAGTAAATAGTGTAGTGATCGCGTTCCCTACAGCTGTTTCATGCTGCCTGTGGCCTGGCCACCCCAAATCAGGTGACAAGGTCCATTTAATAATCCTTTTCCAATCTTTAATCTAACTCCCAGCATAGTCTGTCACAACCCAGTAGACTTGAAGCCATTCCACAAATGTTCCTCCGTTCTGCGTTCTTCTTTTTGATTAGTTTCCCAAGCAAGGAGAATGGCTGGTAGCAACAATTTAAAGCTTCTTATTCTTCTCATCATTGGGGGAGCCAGAGGTGACACGCTACCAATCATGTGTGTATGACGCTAGTACTAGCACCAAGAAAAGGTTTGCATTAAAATGTGTGTATTTGGGTGACGTGACACTTGTTTCTACAGCTTTTTATTAGTATGTGTAAGATGAGGTGTAATGTTTCTCTGGGAATTTGTTTGATACTTTTTTTTTTTTCTACACCTTTTTGAATAACTATATTGTCTTATTTCTCTCCACCAGTCCCTGTAATAGATGGCGGTCC
Source organism: Hyla sarda (assembly GCF_029499605.1). Classification (NCBI taxonomy): domain Eukaryota; kingdom Metazoa; phylum Chordata; class Amphibia; order Anura; family Hylidae; genus Hyla; species Hyla sarda. The sequence goes on from NC_079190.1 coordinate 54,649,338, forward strand.
TTTACCGGACTCCAGTCTTACAGATTCTTACTTCAGCACCAGCTTTATTGGAATGAATGGCTTTGGGAGCCCTGCAGAGGCGAACTACCCACGGATGCAGGTAATAAGAAAAGTCTGTGTAGCTCCTTCCTGCAGCGGTCGTCTTCGTGGTCAATGGGAGATTCGGCAAGACCTGTGCTGAGGAAAAGTTGACCAGTTGCCCATAGCAACCAATCATATTTTTCAGAGGTCTTTTAAAAAAAATTACGCAATCTGGTTGCTATGGGCTACTGTGCAACTTTTCCTCTGCACTAGTATTGATGAATCTCCCAATGTTTTTCCATTGTAATGTTTTCTGTACCCCCGGCATTAGCAGAAGATTAATATCAGGGCAGACAAGTTATAAATTATACAGGGGTTTGTTTTCTGAAGGTCACTACAACAGATGCATACATCTGTGCTGACTGCCTTAAAGGGGTCCTATGGCAGTCACGCCCCCTCCCATAGACTTGCATAGCGGGGGCGGGGCGTGACGTCACGATACTCCGGCATCGTGGTCGGTACCCGGCAGTTTGTGAGCTGGCAGTGCGGTGTGCAGCTCAAAGAGGTGGGTGCTGAATGCAAAACAGCGGGGGTCCCCAGCGGCAGGACTCCCACGGTCGGACATCTTATCCCCTATTTTTTGGATAGGGGATAAGATGTCTTAGGGCCGGAGTACCCCTTTAAAAATTAAAGGGAAACTGTCATCACTGTCACCCGCACTAACCTGTAACTGGCTTGTATTGCTGGTGTCAATGATACTTGCATATCCCCAATCCATGGTCCGTTTTCTTCCTTATTTAGGAGGCAGGCTTGGTGCTCGGGTGGTGGGAGCACTCTGACATTACAGCCACTGCTTCTTCAAGCCTGCCCTCAGCCAGGCCAGGTAAAGAAACCGCACCAGTGACATCAGCGTGCTCCTGAAGCGCAGACTGTGCACCCAGCCTGCTGCCCAAAGAAGGAAGATCATGGGCGAACGGGGCCACGGATTAGGGGTAAGTATCACGATCATCAGGGTCACCCACACTACCAGCCTATACCAACAGATTAGTGCAGGCGACACTGAGGAGTTTCCCTTGAAGCATGTGGCAGAACTTTGTTGGTAAAAGGTCCTTGTTTTTTTATTTCAAAAAATAAATGTGCGCCTTTTTATGGTGGTCATTAAACCCTTTAGGACCGTGCCAATTTTTGTTTTTGAACTTCGTTTTTTTCCTCCTTTTTATTTTTTTATTTTTTCCTTTTTATTAGCAATTTTTTTATCTACGGACCCATATGAGGGCTTGTGTTTATGATGACTTCCTTCATTTTTCTATAACTTATGTTTCGAAATTGAGAACATTTTTGAGATGAAATTGAAGAAAATGCTATTTTTCTTATTTGGGGGGGTCTTTTTCTTTACGCAATTAACTATGCAATCAAGCAAAGATGTTATTCTTTAGGTTGGCACGATTACAACTATACCTATAAACCAAATCTTTTGTATAGTTTCATGTTTACTATAAAAATAATTCTAAGCTTTGTAAGATGTTTTAAATATTTTTTTTTTAAACTTGCATCTTCTGGTCCCTATAATTTTTTATTTTTGTACTTTTCTGTATGAGGGGCACATGTTTGCCGTGATCTGTAGATTTTATAGGTACCATTTTGGTTTGGATCGGACTTCTTAATCTCATTTTACTGGGATATGGTGGGATTAATGCTCTATTTTATAGATTGGTATTTTTTATGTTTACGCCATTCACCGTACGGGATATTATTTTAATAGTTTGGACCATTCTGAAAATGGCGATACCAAATATGTTTATTTTTAAGGTTTACATTTTTACGTGGGGGAAAAAGGGTGTGGGGTTTAACATTTTTATATGGAAGAGGTATTAATGTTTGTGTGTGTGAAACTTTTTTTATTAAAAAAAATTGTGTTTTTTTTTATTTTTTTAAAGTTTTTTTTTGGTGGTGGTTTGTTTAAATCTGCGCTAGAGCCTGCTTCTGCCTGTGTAAAAGGCCCCTTAGACTAGAGCTGCCTAGACTTCATGCAAAACTTTGTACACATATATTATATAGTTGCCTGATAAAGGCTGCTACTGCCGAAACGTTTGAGACGGCGATAATAAAGATTTCAAGTTTTTCATGATCCATGCATGACCTGGCTGGTGCTGTGATTTCTGGACTTGGTGTATCCCAATCCTTGGCTGGCTGGATAACCACTGGCAACAAGGTTTGGTCACTGCAGAGTGGGCTTTCAGTCCAAATGCTCTTAAAGGAGTAGTCTATTGCAAACTATTCCCACTGCACAGGCGGTGTTAAATAAAAAAAACTTCACTCCCCTTTCCCCATTCCTCATAGCGCCGCTACAGCTGATCGGTCCTCCGGTCTGGTCTTCATCACATGGTGCTCAGCCTATCACTGGCTGCAGTGATGTCCCGCCTCAGCCAGTGATAGGCTGAGCACCGTGTGACGATCCGTGCATAGGAATAAGGAAGACTGGACTGGAGGACCGATCAGCTGTAGCGGCGCTCCGGGGAACACAGGAAGGTGAGTTAAGGTTTGTTAAAAAAAAAAAATTCAGCCCGGGCACAACTGAGTGGGAATAGTCTGCAGTAGACTACTCCTTTTAAATGTCGACACTGTATGACGAGACAGATGCCTACCCTGTTCAGTGCTGAACTGGCGAGCAATGCCAGCTGCAGTGATGAAATGATTACCCATGGAGATTCTCCGCATTATCCTGTCCTCTTGTATTTGTCTTTCGAGGGCGACCAGCCTTCATGGGGGACTTGAATGAGTGTTTGATGTTGTAAAGATACAATATTCTAGAAATCAGACTTGGAACGACCAGCTTCTCTTGCTATGGCTGATAGGATCACCCCTTTGGCCTTCATCTGGGCAACCTGCTGCCAGGGGGGGTTTGTCACTTTGGAACTACACACCATATTTGCAAAGTCAGTGGAAAGTTAGGCTGCCAGTTAAGTAGTGTTTGTCATTTCGTTAAGGAAATTAGCACCAGTTGCCAAAGTATGGCTGCATTCACATCTCATTTTTGCAATACGGTTCCTGCATCGTTTTTTTTTTTTTTAAGAACGCATGTCTCAAAACCGGACCGAACCGTGTACAACCGTATAGACCTCTCCACGGTTTTAAACCTTATACGGTTTGAAAACTGATGTCTGGTTGCATACGGTTTAAGTTTTTGGAAAAAAAAAATGGATACGGTTTTAGGTTTGTCCTTAATTAAAGTTCTTCTTGTTCTATTTGTGGGAAGAACTTTCGGCGTGCACTGCGCATGTTCAAACTGCAAAACCGTATTGTGCAAACCGGAAGGAACTGTACGCACATACGGTTCAGTACGGTTCCCATAGACCACCATTTAAAAAAAAAAAAAAAAAAAAAACCCGTATACGGGTTCTATCCAGTTTTTCACCCGACATAAAACCGTAGTAGACTACAGTTTTGGAGACTGGGAAAAAAAACGTATAAAACCGTAAATGATGCAAACTTAAACAACCAGATGCTACGTTTGGCATACAGTTTTCTATGAAATGTCTATACATACGGTTTGCAATACGGTTCCATACGTTTTTTTTTTCCACTGAAACTGGATACGGGAACCGTATTGCTAAAACAAGATGTGAATGCAGCCTACCACCAATAACTTGCAGGTATCTGAAAGTGTTCTCTAATTTTGATCAGTCTTCTTTTTCAATTATCTCATTTTACATTTTTATTCTGTGCTTTAGAAAAATTGTTTATGAAATGAGCTTAATACTGCAATTTTACTCCATGTTAGGATATATTCATAGGACTACACTGTGGGGGAGGTTTATCAAAACCGGTTCAGAGGAAAAGTTGCCAATACCAACCAATCAGATCACTGCTTTCATTTTTAACAAGGCCTCTGCAAAATGAAAGAAGTGATCTGATTGGTTGCTGTATCTATTTGTGTGTGTGTGTGTGTGTGTGTGTGTGTGTGTGTGTGTGTATATTTTTTTCTGTATGTGAATCGTGTCAAGATTTGTGAATAAAGGAAAGCTTATTTTATCCTCCACCTGACGTGCCGGAGCTTCTTGTTGAGAGAGATAGAGAGATAGATATAGATATATGCAAAATCATCGGTAGTTGCAGTATCTTGTAATACCTTTTTTATTGGACTAACAAGATTTTGTAGAGACAGACAAGCTTTCGGGATTCCTCCCTTTATCAAGTCCTAAGCATTTCTGAGCTCACAAGGAGAAAACACACTTATGCTTATGACTTGATAAAGGGAGGAATCCCGAAAGCTTGTCTCTACAAAATCTTGTTAGTCCAATAAAAAAAGATATTACAAGATACTGCAACTACCGATGATTTTGCTTTTTGCATCACTGGACTAATACGGCTACTCCTAACTAATATATATTAGTGTGTGTGTGTATATGTGTATATATATATATGTATATGTATGTATATGTATGTATATATATATATATATATATATATATATATATATATATATATATATATATATATATATATATATATATATATATATATAATTTCTCCTAATTCTGTTTTTGTCTTTTTGTAGCGAATAACAAACAGCAGCAGTTCCCCAAGCCTTCTGAATGACAGTGCCAAGCCATATGCAGGCCATGGTAAGGACTTCTATAGGAGATGTATTCTGCATCACTGAAGTGTTCATGTAAAGCATCATGGTCATTAACATGTCCGGTCAATAAAATGTTTACACCTCACCTGTTTTAAAAGAAAACTGTCACATATTTTCTCCCGCACAATCCACAGGTATTTGTGGATAGTGCGGGAGACTCTGATTAAAACGAGCCCTACCTTGGTCTGATCCGTGCCGCAGTTCGCCCGCAATTGTAGTTTTAATCTCTGTGTATATCCTGCTGTAACTGGCAGAGGCGGGGCTTCTGCGGGCTAACAGACACTGACGTCATCGCCGCTCATGAATATGGTAGGGCTCGTTTTAATCAGCGTATCCCGCACTATCCACCAATACCTGTGGATAGTGCGGGAGAAAATAAGTGACAGTTTTCCTTTTAAAGGAGTAGTCTAGTCCTGAAAAACGTATCCCCTACCCTAAGGATAGGGGATAAGTTTCAGATCGCGGGGGGGTCTAACTGTTGGGGGGGCGAGGCCCCGGCAGCCTGTGGGGAGGGGGCGTGTTGACCACCGCACGAAGCGGCTAGCCGACACTCCCCCTCAATATAACTTTATGGCAGAGCCGGAGCGCTGCCTTCAGCAATCTCCAGCTCTGCCATAGTGCTGTATTGAGGCGGTGTGTCGGCTAGCCGCTTCGTGCGGTGGTCAACACGCCCCTTTCCCGCAGGCTGCCAGGGGGCCCCAGTGGTCGGACCCCCCGCGATCTGAAACTTATCCCCTATACTTAGAATAGGAGAAGTTTTTCAGAACTGGACTACCCCTTTAATTCCTGAGATCCACTGTGATCGCAAGTTACAGCCAGGTATAGTGCATGGCAGCACACGCCTCACTCCCCGCCTGTCACTTAAACCTGACCCTTTCACTGGATAAGTTTATGGAGTGAAAAGGTCGAACATAGCAGGCGGCCGGGGAGTGAAGAGCGCTGCCGCACAACATGTTTAGTGTTTACTAAAATGACAGTTTCCCACAGTACATGCTCTGGAGCTTTAGGATAGTTTACTTTGAGACATATCACGTTTTCAGAATAGTGGCAAAAGATATGTCCTAGAAATTAAACTCCCCCTGATCAGGTACCCATCATGTCTTTAGGGCAGTGTTTCCCAACCAGGGTGCCTCCAGCTGTTGAAAAACTACAACTCCCAGCATGCCCGGACAGCCGAAGGCTGTCCGGGCATGCTGGGAGTTGTAGTTTTGCAACAGCTGGAGGCACCATGGTTGGGAAACACTGCTTTAGGTGAAGTGTTATAATCTTGGGGTCGCCCCTTTAAATGTATAATAGACTTACACGAGGGTAATTTTCTTAGCTGCATGCTTTATCAGCTTCACTTACCCGCCGGTTACATGACCCCACGTTGGTTGCCAAACATTTGGTCAGAACCTTGGAATAAATTTGTGCTCCATTCAGAGCTGAGCAAACTGCTTAGACTTGTTCACACCTAATAACAATGAAAGGAAAATGACTCAAGCGGAAAAAGAGCCATCATTTATTGCCTACTCCGAAGATAACGTTGTTTCAAGTTAATATTGATTCTTTCTCTTCACATATTGAGAACGTTCTCACTTCTATATACAGTTAGTGCTGCGAGATCAATGGTTTTTCTTTTTCTTCTAGACCCTTTAGGTTCTCCAGCTTCCGCTCTCTTTAATGATTTTGCTGGTCTCAGCATTTCTCAGAGACGAAAGGTAAGTGATATGGGAAGTATGTCGGAGATTCTTAAAGGGGTACTCCACTGGGAAACATTTTATTTATTTATTTTTTTTAAATCAACTGGTGCCAGATTTGTATATTACTTCTATTAAAAAATCTTATGCTGTTATAATCAACAGGAAGTTCTTTTCTTTTTGAATTTCCTTTCTGTCTGACCACAGTGTTCTCTGCTGACACCTCTGTCCATTTTAGGAACAGTCCAGAGTACAAGCAAAACCCCATAGCAAACCTATCCTGCTCTGGACAGTTCCTGACCTGTACAGAGGTGTCAGCAGAGAGCACTGTGGTCAGACAGAAAGGAAATTAAAAAAAGAAAAGCACTTCCTGTTGATCATAACAGCTAAGTACTGGAAGGATTATGATTTTTTTTAATAGAAGTAATTTACAAATCTGTTTAACTTTCTGGCACCAGTTGATTAAAAGTTTTCCAGTGGAGTTTTAAGGAGTAAATTACATTTGTGTAGGTTTGTAATACACCTCTGACTACCAAGCAAACAGGTTTTTCAGGACCCTTATCTCTTAGTCAGAGAAGGGAGCATCTATCACTGCATCTCACTTAGGTTAAGCCAGCATGACCGTGACTGCTGAATGTTTCTCAGTGAATTGCTTTAACTTTGCAATACAGTTTTTCTGAAATATGGCAAGATAAACCTTTCATTGTTATTGGTACATCCGATGATTGAAGACCTATAACTTTTTCGACCGGCTAAGTCGCTAATAAAAGTATAGGTGTCTAACAGGACAGGGATCTGCATAGTCTTCATGTAGCCCCAATGGGGAACACAATGTTTAAAATGACAGGTATTACAATAACATTACCTTAAAGGACATCTATAGTGCAAAATAACTTATCCCCTATCCGAAGGATAGGGGATAAGTTATAGATCGCGGGTGGTCCGAGCGCTGGGACCCCCCCGTGATCTTCGGTACGGCTCCGCGGCAATATACAGGAAAGCGGGCATTCCGTCCCCGCATGACGCGGCGGCCGACACGCCCCCTCCATGAATCCCATAGAGATACATGGAGGGGGAGTGTCTGCCGCGACTTTCAGCTGGGGACCAAACTTCACTTCCGGCAGACTGCCGCGGCCCCGTCTAGGAAATCCCAGGGGGCCCCAGCACTCGGACCCCCGGAGATCTATATCTTATCCCCTTTCCTCTGGATAGGGGATAAGTTAGTTTGCGCTGGAGTACTCCTTTAAATCTATAATCCACTGGCGGCGGATAGGCCAACCATGTAAAATTCTGGAAGAGTGAATCTTTACGGATCTGCAATACAGATATTGCATCAGTAGTTCCTAAGCATACCAGTAGTGTACCAGTAATGCTAATGGGCTGTCATCTATTAAAGGAGTTCTGTAGTAAAACATTACTTACCCCTATGTTATAGATCACAGGGGGGGCAACCCCCCCAATTTCCTGAACTAGGAAGCACGGCAGCCTGCTGGAAGGGGGTGTGCTGACCCCCACACAGAACGGCGGCCGACACGCCCCCTCCATATATTCCATAGAGATACATGGAGGGAGTGTGTCGGCCATGGCTTCCTGAGGGGGTTGGAACGCTCTCTTCCGGCAGGCTGCCGGGGCCCTATTCAGCAGATCACAGTCGGACTCGGGGATAAATTATGTTTCACTGCCCTACTCCTTTAAATTGAACAGATGATAGTCACTTAAAAAACCAGATGCAATACTTGTAGATGTAGCCACCACACATCATAGTACCGCAACACTTCATGTCAGGCGATGAGGGGGTAGGTGTGAAGTGCGATTCAGAAGAGTGTGAGTGGGCTGCATACACAGTACTGTGCACATTATCACGCTCTTCATTCCCAGTCTGGCAAATGTACAGTGAGAATACGGTGGCTTCTTGCTTCTGTATGTAGGTACAGTAATGTAGTGTATTGCCAGCCTCTCCTCTCCTGTACGTATTTTCTGTATCAGCAGAACATTGCACCAATAAAAGTACTGCACCTCGGTATGTTTGACAGTAGCTAAACTAGCTAAATCTCTATTGCTTTTTGATGGCCCTCTGCATAGACTTTAATGGACATTTTTTCCATCTTCTAATCCAGGGGTCCTCAAACTTTTTAAACAGGGGGCCAGTTCACGGTCCCTCAGTCCGTTGGAGGGCAACACTATAGTTTAAAAAAAAAAAGTTGTAGTTCCCCCACATTAGGTGCTGTATAGTCCCCCACATTACGTTGGCAATATAGTTCCCCCCCACATAAGGTGCAGTATAGTTCCCCCACATTAGGCTGGCAGTATAGTTCCCTCACAGGCATACAGCCTCCAGCCATACATTATGGCTGGAGGCTGTATGCCTGTGTACTGCCCCATTTCAGTGTTCAGACCACCGCTCCGGCCATAGCAGGACCGGAGGATCGGTGGTCAGAACACCGAAGGGATGCACTGCTGGTAAACACTTACCTACTACCAGCACGCGCGTCCTTGCTTCTTCTCCGCGCTCGGTTGCCATGGGCGCACGCATGGGACGTCAGTGATGTCGCTGCGTGCGCCTGCTCCGGGCGGTCCCCGCGATTTTAAAGTAAACGCGGGCCGCAGGGACTTAGCAGAGGCATCCTTGTGTTCCGAAAGCATCTTTCGGAACACAGGGATGTCCTGAGGCAAAAACACCCAGCGGGCCGGGTAAATGCGCTACGTGGGCCGCATTTTGAGGACCCCTGTTAACAGATGAGAAGTGGGGCATTCTGTGTTTTAAGGAACCGGTCAGCTCCATATCGTGCTCAGATTTGCAGACATGGGCAGATAGCTAATGGGGAGATGAAACAAATGATAGCTGTCCTTTTAGCTGTTGGCTTTTTGAAAGGTTAAAAATATTGTTTTCCTTTTAAACTCAAGTCATAGAGGCCGGGCTGAGCTGTGGCATGCATTCATTTAAAATAAAAAAATAATTTAAAAAATAAAATAATAATAAATAAATTAATACAAAAATTAATAGTAAAAAAATTGTGTAAAAGTAGTAATAGTAATAAATAATAATAAAGTAGTAATAAAATGTTATAATGTAATTTAATAATTTACATTTTTTTTTTTTAAATAATTAATTCTGGTTAGAGCTATAAAAATAGTTGTGGGGTGGGGGGGGGGGGTGTGCGCAGCCAAAGATCACTGTTAGAGATGAGCGAACTTACAGTAAATTCGATTCGTCACAAACTTCTCGGCTCAGCAGTTGATGACTTATCCTGCATAAATTAGTTCAGCTTTCAGGTGCTCCGGTGGCTGGAGACTTTCCTAGGACTGTATCCATCTTTTCCAGCTCACCGGAGCACCTGAAAGCTGAACTAATTTATGCAGGATAAGTCATCAACTGCCGAGCCGAGAAGTTTGTGACGAATCGAATTTACTGTAAGTTCGCTCATTTCTTATCACTGTGTTGCTCTCCTTAATTTGTGCTACATCACACCTAAAGTAAGTGAATTGGGTTGCAATGTGAGGAAGAGGTTGTCCTGTCGCTGCGGCCACTTGTGGGAACAGCACGTCCTCGTTTACGTATATCCGCTGCAATGCAGCATCATTAACAAAGGACAACACCGTAATCTTTGGCCACGTAACGCGTAACCTGGTCACTCTAAGGAAGTGGTATCCAAACAGCGGCCCTCCAGGTGTTGCAAAACTACAACTCCCAGCATGCCTGGACAGCCAACGGCTGTCCGGGCATGCTGGGAGTTGTAGTTTTGCAACATCTGGAGGCCTGCAGTTTGGACACCACTGCTCTAAGGGTATGTGCACACGGTGGAATTTCCATGGCAGATGTTTCCCAATTCCGGGGTCTGCAAAAATATTGCGGCTTTCACTTGGAAATGCGTTGTAGTCTGAGACGGTACATTTCCGAGCGGTCCTAGCGCACACCAGGTCGGACCAATGTGCGGAATGTCGCCCCTGTTTTGTGAACAGACATTCCATACAATTTTTGCCGTGTGAACATGGCCATGCTAAGGCGTAAGATATTAAATTCTTGTTGTCCTGCTTTCCAGGGTTGGTAAAATTGGTGTAGTGTGAATCGGGGTGATGGATGTCATTAAATCTCCTGTATGTTGCCTAGCTTTCCTATCGTCCTGAAAGGTTGTGTTCTCTTTTTTAAGCTTTACAATATGTAATGTGTAAGATGAGTTAGTAATACACGTGTTCTGTTTTTTAGACTCCAAACCCTACTGCCAGTGAGTTTATACCCAAAGGAGGCTCCACATCCAGGTTGAGTAACATGTCCCAGTCCAACATGTCTGCCTTCTCCCAAGCATTGTTCTCCCACCCATCTATGGCAGGTCCTGCTGCAGCCGGTCTCGCTCCAGGTAAGTCTCTACTAGGTTAGACAATAGGGACACTGGGGGAGATTTAAAAAAAGCTGTGTAGGGGAAGAGTGGTGCAATTGTCCATAACAATCAGATCTCTTCTTTCATTTTTCAGAGGCCTTCTTAAAAATGAAAGAAGCTATGTGATTGGTTGTTATGGACAACTGCACCACTCTTCCTCTACCCGGGTTTTGATCTCCCCTTTAATACATAGCCATTTAGTAGCCTCTAGTTTCTTAAATGGACTTCTTACTCCTCTACACTTTATATTAGGGATCGACAGATATCGATTTTTTTTTTTTTATATATATATATATATATTTTTATTTATTTTATTTTTTTTTTTAGGGCCGATACCGATAATCTGTTGCCTTTCAGGCCGATAGCCGATAGCTTATACCGGAATATCGGTATAAGTTATCGACTATTTATCCACAAAGCCTACCCAACCCCCCCACCCCCCCCACCCCCGGCCACGAAGAAGCGGGCGCTTTAAATCAATGAACTGCAGCGGCTTTTGCGGGGCCAGAGACCGCTGCCCGCTTCTCTCCCCCTGCCTGTCCTGGGGTCCTCCTGAGTCCAACCCAGGTAATTATAAAACCGGGGATGGGAGAGGCAATGGGGCAGCGGCGGTCTCTGGCCGGTGCGGTTGCGGGGGGGGGGGTTGGGCGGTGGTCTCGGGGCGGGGCATTATCGGCAAGGTAATTGCCGATACCGATAACGTCCAAAATCGTGAATATCGGCCAAACCGATAATCGGTCGACCCCTACTTTATAGAGCAGTGTTTCCCCAACCGGGGTGCCTCCAGCTGTTGCAAAACTACAACTCCGGCTGTCCGGGCATGCTGGGAGTTGTAGTTTTGCAACAGCTGGAGGCACCCGGTTGGGAAACTCTGTTATAGAGAATAGTAAAAACTCAAAATCTGTGTACCGCTGTTGTTTCCTAGTCACAGGTTTTTGCTTTTCCTTCTGTGTTTTACCTTGTTCTTAGTGTTTGTCATTGACAACTTACTGTTGCCCGCGTTCATCTGTGAGACTGCTGGCTGCTGTCATACATTCGCACGTGTATAAAGGAATTATCTTTCAGTAGAAGACCTGACTAAATGTAATGCAGTAACTATACATTGTGTATTAGGCTAAACATGTGGTGGAAATGCAGCAGAGCAGATAAGCCAATCTCCAGAACCAGCAAAGCAGATGAGATTGTGATCTCAACCACACGTTGTGACAGACAGGACAATCTGTGACCAAGACCAGGATATTTTAAGAGTGTGTTGTCTTCTTGGTGTTAGATTTTTACAAAACGTGGATCGGGTTGAGAGATTACGGTGCTGGTAAAGACCCAGCAGCCATGGTGTACGTTGACACTAGAGTTGAGCAAACTTACAGTAAATTGGCTCGTAGCGAACCTCGCAGCTCGGCTGTTGATTACTTTAGTCTGCATAAATTAGTTCAACTTTCCAAGGGCTCTGGTTGCCTGGAAAAGTCTGGGATTGACAGTCTTAGGTCTGTATCCACCTTTTCCAGGCAACTGGAGCCCTTGGAAAGCTGAACTAATTTATGCAGACTAAAGTTATCAACAGCCGAGCTGTGAGGTTCGCTACGAGCCAATTTACTGTAAGTTTGCTCAACTCTAGTTGACACCAATGATGAATGAAGAGGTTGGAGGAGGGTCCTTAAAAATTAAGATTAAGGGATATTCTACTACTTTAAAATGAATCTACTATCTGTATATAGTAGAGAAGTGACAGACCAGTGAGCTAACCTCTGCTGACATTCCTGTGCATGGAGTGGCATGAAATTAATAAAGTTTACTTTTTAATTAATAAGGGAAATCGGGGGATCCTAAGTTGGAATTAAGTTACACTTGGTGGGGGGTGAACCCCCGATGGGGTTTGGAGTGGCATGTTGTGGCACACCCCATGCATTCCCTATGGGAGTGCTTGAGTATAGCGCCTATGCACAGTGCATAGTGAAAGTATTCAGCCCCCTTTAACTTTTTGACCTTTTGCCACATTTCATTCTTCAAACATAAAGATATAAAACTGTAATTTTTTTTGTTAAGAAACAACAAGTGGGCACAATCATGAAGTGGACCAAAATTTATTGGATATTTTAAACTTTTTTTTAACAAATATACGGAAGAATTGGGCGTGCAAAATTATTCAGCCCCCTTAAGCTGTAAGTCGCTTAGGGTATGTCTCTGAAATTTTTGCCCATTCCTCCTTGCAAAACAGCTGGAGCTCAGTGAGGTTGGATGGAGAGCGTCTGTGAAGAGCAGTTTTCGGTTCTTTCCACAGATTCTCAATTGGATTCAGGTCTGGACTTTGACTTGGCCATTCTAACACCTGGATATGTTTATTTGTGAATCATTCCATTGTAGATTTTGCTTTGTTTTGGATCATTGTCTTGTTGGAAGACAAATCTCCGTCCCAGTCTCAGGTCTTTTCCGGACTCCATCAGGTTTTCTTCCAGAATGGTCCTGTATTTGGCTCCATCCATGTCCCTGCTGAAGAAAAGCAGGCCCAAACCATGATGTGGCCACCACCATGTTTGACAGTGGGGATGGTGCTGTGTTGCTTTTACGCCAAACATAACGTTTTGCATTGTTGCCAAAAAGTTCGAATTTGGTTTCATCTGACCAGAGCACCTTCTTCCACATGTTTGGTGTGTCTCCCAGGTGGCTTGTGGCAAACTTTAAACGACACTTTTTATGGATATCTTTTAAGAAATGGCTTTCTTCTTGCCACTCTTCCATAAAGGCCAGATTTGTGCAGTATATGACTGATTGTTGTCCTATGGACAGTCTCCCACCTCAGCTGTAGATCTCTGCAGTTCATCCAGAGTGATCATGGGCCTCTTGGCTGCATCTCTGATCAGTCCTTCTCCTTGTATGAGCTGAAAGTACGGAGATTTGTTTACACACAGGTGGATTCTATTTATCATCATTAGTCATTTAGGTCAACATTGGATCATTCAGAGATCCTCACTGAACTTCTGGAGAGAGTTTGCTGCACTGAAAGTAAAGGGGCTGAATAATTTTGCACGCCCAATTTTTTTAGTTTTTTATTTAACAAAGTTTGAAATATCCAATAAATTTCGTTCCACTTCATGATTGTGTCCCACTTGTTGTAGATTCTTCACAAAAAATTACTGTTTTATATCTTTATGTTTGAAGCCTGAAATGTGGCAAAAGGTCGAAAAGTTCAAGGGCGCCGAATACTTTCACTATGCACTGTATCTCCAGTGCTACCATAGGGAATGCATGGAGTGTGTCGACACACAACTCCATGCACAGAAAGAGATGGGGCCTTGCTCTGAAGATTGTAGGTGCCAGCAGAGGTTAGACCCACCACGATTAGACACTTATCTCCTATCCTGAGGGAGGGGAGATCACACTACAGTTCTGGGAAATACAGAAGAAGGTGCACTGGTACTTACACAAGGGACAGCTAGTCTGTTCTTTATGGCTGGTGAGAGAAAAGCCTTGATTTACCTTTAAACAGCCACTGTCATTTGAAAAACCTTTTTATACATTATAGTGACAGTTTTGATTGGTGTGAATCTGAGTGTTCAGACCTCCACAAATCAGGAGATCAAGCCTGGAGAAGTTCGAGCTCTTAGTTCTCTCCTGACTCAATGTCATGTGACTTGCAATCTAAGTCTATGGAGCAAATCATGATCTTGTGACACAGAGCAGGGAGAGGAGTGTGCGGCAATCAAACTTCCTCCAGATCAGTGGAGGTCTGAACACTCAGCCCCCCCCACCGATCAAAAGTTTTGACATGTCGCTAGAGCGTTCCAAAGTTTTTCTAAATGACAGGTATACTTTAATAAGCAATATGGATCATCTTCAGCAGGCAGCCAGGCTCCACTTTCAGGACTATCTCTTGCCTGCAGACAAGTCACAACCAGATCTCAACATCTTCTCTATCTATGGGGTGCGAATATGTTGTATTGCTAGTAGCATTTTAACAAAGATTTGCATGTGTAATGACCTCCATGGACATATTCCAACTTACCTCTTACATATTAGCACCTTTTTCAATCAATAATCCACCTTTTATTACTTACTGATTGGAATTGCATGTAAAAAATACTTGGCGCAGCCTGTGGAGAGCCACTGGGATTATGGGAATACAACACAGAGCTGCAGATTGTCATTTCAACACTCCTACACTTATTATTTTTATTTTTTTTAATATAACTCCAGTATTCCTGCAGTGTCATGTGCTTGTTCTAAGCTGCAGCCATATACTTTATTACTGCGTCATGTGATCAATAGTCTGACAACTATTAGATTGCATGGATGTGTAGACCGCAAACCAGTCTGTTATGTGGCTGAATTGCTATGAATTACATTATCACCTATTAGGTCCCACCTAGCAGCAGCTCAGACTCCTTCCATATGTAGACTGCTGCTGAAATCTTGTATCTGCACCGAGGAGGCCAGGAGTGCCGTGATATAAGAAGTCTGTACAGGGATTGTGCGCCTCCCAGTTGTTGCAGAACTACAGCTCCCAGCATGCCAAGACAGATGTTGGCTGTATGGCTAAGCTGAGAGTTGTAGTTTTGGAACAGCTGGAGGTCCTCAGTTTGGGGGTCACCACTACTTCAAGGCATAACCCCCCCCCTTATTTTTCCAGGTTGTCACCTCTCTAGTATCGCTCTATTAAGCACATGCTTGGGTGTAAGGTATTTAGTTCTGGACCGCTGGCTTGTAAATAAGTTGCTACTTTGGAAAATTCCGTCCCATCTTCTAGCGGTATCTTCAGATCTTAAAAATAACCCTCTGCCGTAGAACATCTTGTTTTTTTCTCTAATCTCCTCACTTCTCCTTTTCGGGGCCTAATCATGATAATAGGAATATAAAAGCGATTTCAGAAGTGAGAGTTGTACTTTTTCGGTGACCCCCCCCCCCCCCCCCCCCCCTAGGCTGAGGTCTGTAGAGGTTTGGTAGAATGTTAGGGGAGTTTTCTTGTTTCGTTTTCTTTTGTGTAGGTGTTGTTGTGCCGGTGCACTATTCCCTGGGGTCAACGACTGAGAAACCTTTTTGTTACATAATATTTACAATCATCCACTGGTGATTCCTTCACGTTGACTTTACACTGCGGCTTGTCTGAATTGTACAAAATTTTGATTCACAGATGACCTATCCTTCCTTGGGGACATCGATGAGCCAGAACATTGACACTACTTGCCTAATATTGTGCAGCTCTGACCTTCACAGAATAGACTCCTGGTGCAAATACCTAGTAGCAGATGTTTTAAAGGGGTACGCCACCCCTAGACATCTTATCCCCTATCCAAAGGATAGGAGATAAGATGTCAGAACGCCAGGGTCCCACCACTGGGGACCCCCGCAATACAGCAAGCAGCACCCACCTGTAATTGCTTCTGGAGCGCTGGAGGCTCTCAGGCTAATTCGTCCCGACCAAGGGGACGGAAGATCATGATGTCACAACTCCGCCCCCTCAATGCAAGTCTATGGGAGTGGGCGTGACGACTTATCTCCTATTCTGAGGGAGGGGAGATTACACTACAGCACTGGGAAATACAGAAGGTACACTGGTACTTGCACAAGGGACAGCTAGTCTGTTCTTTATGGCTGGTGAGAGGAAAGCCTTGATTTACCTTTTAAACAGTCACTGTCATTTGAAAAACCTTTTTATACATCATAGTGACAGTTTTGATTGGTGAGAATCTGAGTGTTCAGACCTCCACAGTTCAGGAGATGAAGCCTGGAGAAGTTTGAGCTCATAGGGGGACATTTATCAATGTTTGCTTATGTATTCGGTTTTTTTTTTTACAATTTTTTTGCTTATATGCGACTTATTTATCAACAGTTTTTTTTTTTTTTTTTTTTTTTTTTTACTTTGGTAGTGGCTTTTTCTGCTCCATGTCTTAGCTGGAGTAAATTTAGTAGGTTTTTTCATGCCATGCGACTTTTTTTGCGACTTTCGCACTTGATAAATCTCTGACCACTGCAAGTCAAAAATCACTTTTTGCTTTGGTAAGCAAGATTTTTATTTTTTTGTTTAGGACACTGCACAATCAAAAAGTTGCAGAAAAAATAGAGTAATCGCACTTGCGACTTTTTTGCGACAATTTTAAGCAAAAAATATCTACTAAATGCTTTGCTAAATGTCCCCCATAGAGTTCTCTCCCGACTCAATGTCATGTGATCAAGACACATGCAAGTCTATGGGAGGGGGCGTGATGTCACAAGGGGGCGGAGTCGTGACGTCACGATCTTCTGTCCCTGTGGTCGGGAGGAATTAGCCTCAGAGCCTCCAGCGGTTCCAGAAGCAGTTACAGGTGGGTGCTGCTTGCTAAATTGCGGGGGTCCCTAGGGGTGGGACCCCGGCGAGCTGACATCTTGGATAAGGGGATAAGATGTCTAGGGGTGGCGTACCCCTTTAAAACATCATCTGCTAGGTATTTGCACCAGGAGTCTATTCTGTGAAGGTCAGAGCTGTTTCAGAGTTGTCTAACAAAGGAAACAACCTATGTTTGGCGTCAATGTATAATGAAGCAACTAATCGAATTATTAGCCATACTGCAGAGATAATTTATAATATATACGGTAATTATATTTTTAAATTTACAAGGCTGGGATTTCCCTTTTTAAGCTCTGTAATGTAATGTGAGGTGCAGCCTTCACAGATTAGACTTTTTTCCAGCACATCCCACGTGCACGATTGAATTGAGAACTGGGAAATTTGGTATTAAAAAAAAAAAAAAGTGAATTAGCCGTCGCAATTTGACCTTTGTCAGTCTTTTCACTTGCTTGTGTGAATCTATGGATCTATCTTGACGATTCTAGAAGCAGCTTTAAGCAATTGTGTTGTCTTTAACAAGAATTTTTTGCCCTTGTATTGCTTTTAAGACTGAAAAAATTAGTGGGGTCCAGATGGGTGGTTAATTAGCCGCATCACATGTGACCAGAGCCTATACGCTCAATCTTATCATGGCCTGTTTTGTACTCTTAGGCTAGGTTCAGACTACGGAATTTTCTTCTGGAAATTCCGCTTGCTAAAATGTATAGTGTAGTGAATGGTTTTCCGTTCACAAATTCACACTTTGGAATTTGTGAACGGAAAATCCGCTTAGAAATTTCCGCCTGTTGAAAGGGGCTGCTCTTTCTTCAGGCGGAAATCCGTGCGGAACACATTGCAGTCTATTGGAGACTGCAGTGTCCGCGCGGTCCTAGCGCCGACTGATTCAGTCAGCGCTGGCCGCACTCGGAATCTCCGGGCGGAATTTTTCTGCCCAGAGATTCCGTAGTCTGAACCTAGCCTTAAAGTTCACAATAAGCATTGACACAGTGTTCATTAGATGTAGCTATGGGCAATACAGGTTTTTGTGCAGTACCAGTTTATAACCTGTAGAGGTCAGCAGAGCTCTGTCAGCTTATTGCAGCCAATACATTCACATATAATTTAGATCTTTCAAGTTAAAAACAAGTTTGTAAATCTATTTGAATACATGTTTTATATGTTAACTTTTTTTTTTTTATTATTATTTTTTTCCTTGCTGAAAAATAAAAACCTAAAACATTCTTAGTAACTTTCTGTGGCGCTTTCTCTGCCACATCTGTGCTTGAACCTCCTGGGGCTATTTTTACCGTGCCATCTGCTGTGTACTCGACACAGTTTCTGTATGCCATAAAACTGCACTCTGTTCTGCCTATACTGACTCACAGTAGTAAACATATTCATAGAAAGTTTCCACTCTTTAAGATCGGGCTAGTGGGATCTGTTCATCTTGGCACTGTTGCCTTATTGGTGACATGGGTTGGTTGGTTTCCATACAGTGCCACCTGTGTCGGGTTTTCTCAACATTTCCCAAATGGTTATACTGATCACCACCACACTAGTAATGCTGCTTGGTTGTTAAAGGACAGTATGTGATCTAGGAACCTGCCATCAGTAGTGTTGGATTCTTAAAAGGGTTATTCAGGATTACAAAAAACAGAGCTGATTTCTCTATAAACAGCTTCACTGTCCTCCAGGTTTTGTGTGGTATTGCAGCTCGGTTCCATTGAAGTGAATGGAGCCAAGTTGTAATACCACACACAACCTGAGGACAGATGTGCTCTTTTTTTTTTTTAGAAGAAATCCACTCTCTGATTCTTCCTGGAAAACCCCTTTTTTAAAGTTTTCCTGTCATTAAAAAAACAAAAAACTTTCCAGCAGGGAGCAGTATTCAACAGTGCTCTTCACTCCTTGGCTTGCACCAGTTTCTGTCCTGAGGCCCCATTATTATTGTTGTTGTTTTATAAATGCACGCTGTGCACCTCTCATTCTCAACAACTGATCAAAACCTTTTACATGTCAAGTTTTCTGAAATGACATTTCCAAGGGATTATCCTGTGGATAGGTGATGACTTTTCTGTTTAAAGAAAACAAAAACTGCCACTAGGCAACAAGGAGTCTGCCCCTCCCAGCAGGATATACCCCACCTACAGACTCTGAGCTATCAGTTTTAGCTTAGTGTCTGTAGGAGGCAGACACAGGACTGGAGTTCTCCAGACCTGGTCTTTTTTTTTTTTTTACATTTTTTTAGTTCAGGGAAATATTTTTTTAGCTTTTTATTTCCTTGTTTTTAGGTGAAGGTTCAGGAGCAGGGTGCTAGCTGTCTCTTCCCCCCCCCCCCCCCCCCCCCCCAAATATGTGATGAAGGGGCACAGGCATAGTTATACACTATCAACCCCTTCTCGCCACCGGCCAGCATCTGGGGTTGTACCTTTGGTCCAGGACCCCCTACCTTCCCTGCTCGTCTTTCTTTCTCATCCTGGCATGATGCAGGTATCTAATAGCTGGTGAAGCCTTCAGTAGGTAAGTTTCTTCTGGGACCCCCGGGGTCTTTCTTTGCAGGGCTCTCAACCTCTGGAGTACCCCTGTTTTGTACCTACTCTGCTGTACCTCGGCATTTTCAGGGACCAGGCTTTCCCTGCTCAGCCATCCTTGATTCCAGGGTCTTCCTTTCATTCTCCGGGGCCAGCACTCTGTATTTGGGTGCATTCTTCCGGAACCCCTCAGCTCCACGGTCCTTCCTTAGCCGTCTATAGCGGGTGGTGCGCTGAACAGTCTTGCATTTTTCCCTGTCGGCTGCTCTGCGCACGCACAGCCAGCAGCTACTATCACTTTCGTCCGCCTCTGTATAAGGCGCCCGGAGCTTCAGGGGGGGTTATGTCTGGGGGCCTCCTTCATTTCCACCAATGAGTCTGGCCACATCGGGCCACCTCCCTCTCTTCTCCTGGACAGAGTGACTCTTCTTCCAGCTGCAGCATGCTTCTTCTCGCCATCTGAGGGACACAGATACCGGGCAAGACTGCTCCTTTTTTCTTGCTGACTTCTTTTACTTGCGGTTATGTCCGAACCCAGAACTACCCCCTACTCCTCCATGGGATCTGAATCTGGTTCTCTGTGCTTTGCCGGGTACTCCCTTCGAACCTCTCCGGGATGTTTCTCTTTGTGTCCTTTCCTAGAATGTGGCCTTCCTCATTGCGGTCATTACTTCCATTAGGAGAGTTTCAGAGCTGGCTGCTCTCTCCTCTGCCGTTCCCCCTTCCTGGTCTTGCACCAGTACAAAGTTTTCTGTTCGGCCCATTCTTTTGTGCCTAAGGTGGTCTCTGCCTTTCACCTAAATGAGGATATCGTCCTTTTTTCCAGCTCCGTCCCATCCCAGAGAATGGTTGCTTCATGGCCTTGACGTGGTATGGTCCGCTCGGATAAATGAGGATATCGTCGTCCTACCGTAAGCACAAAGAGAGTCACACTGGCGAAAGGATGAAGTGACCGAAAGGTAAATCCGAACTTCCCTTAACACATTAAGGCCATGAAGCCTAGGTGCTTACGGAGGATATCGTCCTTTTTGTCCAGCTCCGTCCCATCCAAGGGAACGGTTGCTTCATTGCCTTGATGTGGTACAGGCCGTTTGGATTTACCTTTCGGTCACTTCATCCTTTCGCAAGTGTGACTTTCTTTGTGCTTATGGAGGATCATCATAAGGAACTTCCTGCTTCGAAGGTGACAATTTCGTGATGGATACGTTTCGCCATCCCAGAAGCTTACCACTGCAAAGGGAAGACTCCGTCTTTCCGGGTCTCAGCTCATTCCACTCGTTCTGTCAGGGCCTCCTGGGCTCTCCACAGCAGGACGTCGGCCTTGCAAGTCTGTAAGGCAGCTACCTGGTCATCCTTGCAGACTTTTTTTTACAAAATGTTACCAGATGCACACTTTTGCATCTGCTGATGCTGGTTTGGGTCGCAAGGTGTTGCAGGCAGCTGTGGCCCAGCCTTCCACCTGAGTTGCTTGGGTTCTCTCCAACCCCGAGGACTGCTTTGGTACGTCCCACGGTCTGTGTCCCCCAATGGAGCCGAACAAGAAAAGTAGATTTTTATGCTTATATGCTTACCATAAAATCTTTCTTGGAGGATCCATTGGGGACACAGCACCACCCATTTGTTCTAGTGTCCTTGGTTCAGTTGCCTGTCCGAGGGTTGGTTTGGTTATTTATTTATTTTTTTCTCTCTAGTTTC
The DNA here is from genome assembly GCF_029499605.1 of Hyla sarda. NCBI lineage: Eukaryota > Metazoa > Chordata > Amphibia > Anura > Hylidae > Hyla > Hyla sarda. The sequence continues at coordinate 54,670,577 of NC_079190.1, forward strand.
CTCGGACAGTTGCTGTTTCTTTCCCTGTTGGTCCTCTCCTACGGCTTTGGGACGAAATTGATAGCTCAGTCTGTAGGCGGGTAAATCCTGCTGGGAGGGGCAGACTTTCTTTTTGTTGCCTAGTGTCAGCCTCCTAGTGGCAGCAGCATATACCCACGGTCTCTGTGTCCCCCAACGGATCATCTGAGAGAGTTTTACAGTAAGCATAAAGATGTACTTTTCCTGCTGTGAGCCAGGGAGTGAAGTGTTTACATTATTTTATTTTTTTTTTAATTAATTTGTATTGATTGGGGCAAAAGAATCTTACAGATTTTTATTTTTTTAAATAGCTTTGTATGCTATATAACTTTTGTATTAAACTTTTTTTTTTTTTTATGAAGGCATGTCGCTGTCTGCTGGATCTTCCCCGCTTCATTCTCCTAAAATTACACCCCACACATCTCCGGCTCCAAGGCGACGAAGCCACACGCCCAACCCAGCCACTTACATGGTGCCCACCAGTGCCTCAACACCAGTGACAAACTCTGTTTCCCAGCCCCCATCTGCAGGACAGATTATCCAGAAAGAAACTGTTGGTGGAACAACTTATTTCTACACGGATACCACTCCTGTGCCACCACTCACCGGAATGGTAAATAAAGTTAAAAAAAATTAAAATAAAATAGTGGAGACTTATCAAGTAGTAGAAAGAAATTTATGATTACTAAAGTATTTTCTTTCCTTTTTCCCAAAAGGTATTTCCAAATTATCACATCTACCCACCAACTGCTCCTCATGTTGCTTACATGCAACCCAAAGCAAATGCACCTTCCTTTTTCATGGCGGATGAGCTCAGACAGGTACCGGTGAACGTCACAGCAGTTGCCCCTCCAACGCTGGTGCCAAAAAAAAGCACCTATAGAGTGGTCTTCTGCTATTTATACTGCTTTTAAGCCAATTAGGGGCACAATATAGCTCTAGTGTATTGAACAAGATTACACAATTGTTTGTCTTTTGAGAACCTTTCTTTACATGGTTTCCAATATGTCTACAGCTTTTTCTTGTAAACCCATAGGAACTCATCAACCGACATTTAATCACAATGGCTCAGATTGCCCAGGAAGATATGCCTGGTAAGTAAACAGTTTTTTAGTGCTTTTTTTTTTATCTTTAAGCCATAGTATCAAGATAATTATAATGTATCCACAGGTTAGGTTATAAGTATCGGACTGGTGGTCCGACTGATCTCCGCTGATCACAAGAGCGGGGGTCCATTGTCCATCCAGACAGTGGAGCAGAAGCCCTGCTGTTCTGCTTACCCACTGTTGGACTTCTATAGGTAGCTGGGCATGGCTGTCGGCAGTCCTATAGCGCAGTGTTTCCCAACCATGGTGCCTCCAGCTGTTGCAAAACTACAACTCCCAGCATGCCCGGACAGCCAAAGGCTGTCCGGGCATGCTGGGATTTGTAGTTTTGCAACAGCTGGAGGCACCCTGGTTGGGAAACACTGCTATAGCGAGTGAATTGAATGCAGTGTATATGCGCAACCACCATTCCACTAGAGTGTGTTCATTTGGGGCACCCACTGGTCAGATTCAGAACCCCCATATCGTAGAATATTTGGTGTTATAATCCTTGGTAACCCTTAATACCCTTGAATACTAGATAACCTCATGTTCAGAATTGCAACACACTGGGGCCACAACACACAACTCAATTACAGCATAATTGCCAATTTCCTCACTTGCAAAACCTTTTGGGTATTGGTGATTATAATTCCGGATTTTAATTTAAAGGAGAACTCCAGAATATAAAAATTGTCCCCCATACTGCCGGCAGTAAAAAAAAATAAAGATGTACATACCTTCCTCTGCTCCCCCGGGGCCTCCGGTAACCGGCTCCGGTCTCCGCCGTCATCCTCTTCCTGGTTGCCGGTGGTCGGCGAGTCATGCTGCACTCAGCCAATCACCGGCTGCAGTGAAGTCCTGGCCTGGCTGCCGATGAGGATCGTGGCGGAGGCCCCGGGGGAGCGGAGGAAGGTATGTACCTCTTTATTTTTTTTTACTGCCGGCAGTATGGGGGACAATTTTTATATTCTGGAGTTCTCCTTTAATTTTATTTTTTGCAGCATGATTTTCCAGGCAGTACTGTGTGTGCCTGTATCATGCACAGCAGCTCTAGTACAGTGTCCAGCACTTTACCCTGGAGCCTAAATATTAAGCTAGCGGACCATATGCTGTACAGTAACTCTCCAGCTATATGTAGGCTTAGGCTGCATTCACACAATGGAATTTCCATGCGGAAATCCCACCAAAATTAAAACCCATTGGGGGAGACTTATCAAAGCCTGTGCAGAGGAAAACTTGCCCATAGCAACCAATCGGCTCGCTTTTATTTTTAGGAAGGCCTCTGAAAAATGAAAGAAGCAATCTGGTTGCTATGGGCAACTGGGCAACTTTTCCTTTGCACAGGTTTTGATAAATCTCCCCCATTATGTTTAATGGGATTCTGCTGTCTCCATTCTGAATAATTTAAACACTGGTCTTTAAATTTTGTGGAATTGCAGAGGAATTCCCATAGAACTTAATGGGGCTTGAAGTTCAGCAGAATTCGGTGTGTAGAGAACACGGATTTCTGAGCTAATTCCGCAATTCCGTTCCCCCCCCCCCCCCCCCCCCAATGGTTTCTGAACGGAATTTGTGCAAAATTGCAGATATTCCGCTTTAAAGTGGTTTTTCGGGATTATAAAAAAACAGGTGTGATTTCTTCCAAAAAAGGCCACACATGTCCTCAGGTTATCTTATTTTACAACTCTTTGTTCACTTAAGTGAATGGAGCCAAGTTGTAATTCTGCACACAACGTTTGTAGACAAGATTTCGGGATTCCTCCCTTTGTCAAGTCAAGATTTGCTTTCGGCTTGACAAAGGGAGGAATCCCGAAAGCTTGTCTCTACAAAATTGTTAGTCCAATAAAGAAGGTATTACAAGATACTGCAACATTTTTTGATTTGCATCTGCATCACTGGACTAATACGGCTACTCAAATTTACTATGTGTGTGTGTGTATATATTTAAATTTTTATATATTTTATAATAATATATATATATATATATATATATATATATATATATATATATATATATATTATTATAAAATATATAAAAATTTTAATATATATATATGTGTGTGTGTGTGTGTATATGTAAATATATATTTATTTTTTTTTATCATTAGGTGAAGTAGACTTATTATACAGAGAACAGACCTAAGTCTTCCTTCAAAAATTTCTGTATTTGCCATCTTTGTGGTGGTTTCACATAAAGGGGATTTATTAAGACTGGTATTTTATGCAAATGTTTTAATTCAGAGAGTTGGAGTAAGGTAAAGTAATTCTACGAAATAGGACCCAGTGTTTGGTCCCTCTATTTATGGCAGTGTTTCCAACCAGGGTTCCTAATAGAAATAAAGTCTGTACAAATCCTCTGGATGCTTCAATACAATCACCAATTCTGTGTCTAGTAACGGTATTTTATTTCCTCCTTTTTTTTTTTTTTTTTTTTTTTTTTTTTTTTTTTTTTTTAGCCGTACCTGCAGAAGTTGATAGCTACCACAGCCTTTTCCCTCTGGAACCGCTTCCTCCTCCCAACAGAATACATAAATCAAGCAACTTTGGATATATCACATCGTGCTACAAAGCTGTAAATAGCAAGGACGATCTGACGTACTGTCTGAGGAGAGTTCATGGTGAGTGTTTGGATTGTTGGGACAGTATCTGTTTGGGGATCAGAACCTGAAGAGGAGTCCTTTTTACAGTCCTTTTTTATAGTAAATTTACTGTGTGGACACTTATTTTTTTTTTTTTTTTTTTTTAAACATGAATGTATAGTTTTGAACCCATGACTGCACTATAAGAATCTGTATTGATCCAGCCATTGGTACAGCAATGTTATTGTTAGATTGGATAATCAGCATCGTCATGTTTGAGGAAATCTCAACATTCAGCAGTTTTTTAAATAGAAAAAAAAGACTCAGTCCAGAAAGCACTTGAATGTGAAGTGGTTAATGTCTCCTCTCATTGGTGTTTTCGTGTTTATTTCAATCTTTATTTTTTTTTTATCACAGGATTTCGTCTGGTGAATACAAAGTGTATGTCTTTGGTTGACACGTGGAAAAAAGTCCAGCACTCAAATATTGTTTCCTTACGAGAAATGTTTACAACCAAAGCATTTGGAGAGCATTGTAAGTTGTGAGATTACCATAACACTGTGGCTAGTTTTTTGTGAACTGGTATTTCCTGCTTGACTTTTTTTATCTTCTTTTTTTTAACTACAAATCCCACAATTCCTTTTTCCTCCCACCCACACATCAGTCACCCCACCCATTGAAACATAAATGAGCTGCGTCCATTCAAAAGACCTTTGGTTTTCAATCAGGGTGCATACAGCTGTTGCATTAGTTGCAGATTGATCTCTCTCCCACCAAGCGATCGCTCCACCCATTGAAGCAGACAGGCTCCCTGTCATCAGCTGACTAGTGAGTCAGGTTTTGGCCGCATTGCAACCTGGGAAAAATCTAAGAAAACACTCATTTTGTATGCTGTATATTGGGGGTGGGGGGGGGGGGGTGGAATCACAGAAGAATTGTGAGAAAACCGTCACACACAGGTACAGACACCATATTATGAACTACACTAACTTTACAGCCCTTGTAGCATAGTCAAATAAAAAAAAATCCTGGAATACTCCTTTTTAATGCTGCCCTTAAATAGTGCAGTATAGAACTGGTTAGCAAGATTGTAAATCTGCTTTACTTTCATACATGCGTACATATTTTGTGTGTACTGAAAGTGAATTCAGTAACATACTAGACCTTGAGATTTTAATAGCAAACTTTACCACTTTTTTTTTTTTTCTTTCAGCCTTGGTTTTTGCCTATGACTTCCATGCTGGAGCAGAGACCATGATGAGCAGGCATTTTAATGATCCCAGTGCAGATGGTTACTTTACTAAAAGAAAATGGGGTAAGTGTGGGTTGCTGCAACAATCTTAAATCAGCCCTTGTTCCTAAACTAATAGCCGTATCTTAAATGCACACATTGGAGCCAGGTGACCTAGACCCCCACCCAAACTTTCGTTGCTCTTGGTTGTCTTGAATTGAGGTTTCCACTACGCTGAGCATTGTTGTAATCTGTGATGACCCTGTACAGAAGTCACATGGTTTTTGTGTACTTCTGCCCATGCTGTGTGGCCGATGCTGCTTAATGTCTGTCATGGGTCTCCTCTCCTT